>NW_027219922.1:0-24887 GCF_027580195.1 Bos mutus
GCTCATCTGTGATATCGCCAGCTGGGCCCGCGACACCTGCCTGCTCATCTGCTTGATAATCGCCAGCTGAGCCGCGCGACACCTGCCTGCTCATCTTTTTGATAATCGCCAGCTGAGCCGCGCGACACCTGCCTGCTCATCTGTGATAATAATCGCCAGCTGGGCCGCGACACCTGCCTGCTCATCTGCTTGATAATCACCAGCTGGGCCCGCGACACCTGCCTGCTCATCTGCTTGATAATCGCCAGCTGAGCCGCGCGACACCTGCCTGCTCATCTGTTTGATAATCGCCAGCTGAGCCGCGCGACACCTGCCTGCTCATCTGCTTGATAATCGCCAGCTGAGCGCGCGACACCTGCCTGCTCATCTGCTTGATAATCGCCAGCTGAGCCGCGCGACACCTGCCTGCTCATCTGCTTGATAATCGCCAGCTGAGCCGCGCGACACCTGCCTGCTCATCTGCTTGATAATCGCCAGCTGAGCGGCGCGACACCTGCCTGCTCATCTGCTTGATAATCGCCAGCTGGGCCCGCGCGACACCTGCCTGCTCATCTGCTTGATAATCGCCAGCTGAGCCGCGCGACACCTGCCTGCTCATCTGCTTGATAATCGCCAGCTGCGCCGCGCGACACCTGCCTGCTCATCTTTTTGATAATCGCCAGCTGCGCCGTGCGACACCTGCCTGCTCATCTGTGATAATCGCCAGCTGAGCCCGCGACACCTGCCTGCTCATCTGCTTGATAATCGCCAGCTGGGCGGCGCGACGACCTGCCTGCTCATCTGCTTGATAATCGCCAGCTGGGCCGCGCGACACCTGCCTGCTCATCTGCATTGATAATCGCCAGCTGAGCCGCGCGACACCTGCCTGCTCATCTGTGATAATCGCCAGCTGAGCCCGCGACACCTGCCTGTTCATCTGCTTGATAATCGCCAGCTGAGCCGCGCGACACCTGCCTGCTCATCTGCTTGATAATCGCCAGCTGAGCCGCGCGACACCTGCCTGCTCTTCTGCTTGACTGTGGCCAGCTGAGCTGCGTGACACCTGCCTGCTCATCTGCTTGATAATCGCCAGCTGAGCCGCGCGACACCTGCCTGCTCATCTGCTTGATAATCGCCAGCTGAGCCCGCGACACCTGCCTGCTCATCTGCTTGATAATCGCCAGCTGAGCCGCGCGACACCTGCCTGCTCATCTGCTTGATAATCGCCAGCTGAGCCGCGCGACACCTGCCTGCTCATCTGCTTGATAATCGCCAGCTGAGCCGCGCGACACCTGCCTGCTCATCTGCTTGATAATCGCCAGCTGAGCCGCGCGACACCTGCCTGCTCATCTGTTTGATAATCGCCAGCTGCGCCGCGCGACACCTGCCTGTTCATCTGCTTCATAATCGCCAGCTGAGCC
This sequence comes from Bos mutus, assembly GCF_027580195.1. Classification (NCBI taxonomy): domain Eukaryota; kingdom Metazoa; phylum Chordata; class Mammalia; order Artiodactyla; family Bovidae; genus Bos; species Bos mutus. The sequence continues at coordinate 1,401 of NW_027219922.1, forward strand.
GCGCGACACCTGCCTGCTCATCTGCTTGATAATCGCCAGCTGAGCCCCGCGACACCTGCCTGCTCATCTGCTTGATAATCGCCAGCTGAGCCGCGCGACACCTGCCTGCTCATCTGCTTGATAATCGCCAGCTGCGCCGCGCGACACCTGCCTGCTCATCTGCTTGACTGTGGCCAGCTGGGCCGCGTGACACCTGCCTGCTCATCTGCTTGATAATCGCCAGCTGAGCCGCGCGACACCTGCCTGCTCATCTGCTTGATAATCGCCAGCTGAGCCGCGTGACACCTGCCTGCTCATCTGCTTGATAATCGCCAGCTGAGCGCGCGACACCTGCCTGCTCATCTGCTTGATAATCGCCAGCTGAGCCGCGCGACACCTGCCTGCTCATCTGCTTGATAATCGCCAGCTGAGCCGCGTGACACCTGCCTGCTCATCTGCTTGATATCGCGCCAGCTGAGCGCGCGACACCTGCCTGCTCATCTGCTTGATAATCGCCAGCTGAGCCGCGCGACACCTGCCTGCTCATCTGCTTGATAATCGCCAGCTGAGCCGCGCGACACCTGCCTGCTCATCTGCTTGATAATCGCCAGCTGAGCCGCGCGACACCTGCCTGCTCATCTGCTTGATAATCGCCAGCTGGGCCGCGCGACACCTGCCTGCTCATCTGCTTGATAATCGCCAGCTGGCCGCGCGACACCTGCCTGCTCATCTGCTTGATAATCGCCAGCTGAGCCGCGCGACACCTGCCTGCTCATCTGCTTGATAATCGCCAGCTGGGCCGCGCGACACCTGCCTGCTCATCTGCTTGATAATCGCCAGCTGAGCCGCGCGACACCTGCCTGCTCATCTGCTTGATAATCGCCAGCTGGGCCGCGCGACACCTGCCTGCTCATCTGCTTGATAATGCCAGCTGAGCTGGCGCGCGACACCTGCCTGCTCATCTGCTTGATAATCGCCAGCTGAGCCGCGCGACACCTGCCTGCTCATCTGCTTGATAATCGCCAGCTGGGCCGCGCGACACCTGCCTGCTCATCTGCTTGATAATCGCCAGCTGAGCCCGCGACACCTGCCTGCTCATCTGCTTGATAATCGCCAGCTGAGCCCGCGCGACACCTGCCTGCTCATCTGCTTGATAATCGCCAGCTGAGCGCGACGACACCTGCCTGCTCATCTGCTTGATAATCGCCAGCTGAGCCGCGCGACACCTGCCTGCTCATCTGCTTGATAATCGCCAGCTGGGCGCGCGACACCTGCCTGCTCATCTGCTTGATAATCGCCAGCTGAGCGCGCGACACCTGCCTGCTCATCTGCTTGATAATCGCCAGCTGAGCCGCGCGACACCTGCCTGCTCATCTGCTTGATAATCGCCAGCTGAGCCGCGCGACACCTGCCTGCTCATCTGCTTGATAATCGCCAGCTGGGCGCGCGACACCTGCCTGCTCATCTGCTTGATAATCGCCAGCTGAGCGCGCGACACCTGCCTGCTCATCTGCTTGATAATCGCCAGCTGAGCCGCGCGACACCTGCCTGCTCATCTGCTTGATAATCGCCAGCTGGGGCGCGCGACACCTGCCTGCTCATCTGCTTGATAATCGCCAGCTGAGCCGCGCGACACCTGCCTGCTCATCTGCTTGATAATCGCCAGCTGAGCCGCGCGACACCTGCCTGCTCATCTGCTTGATAATCGCCAGCTGGGCCGCGCGACACCTGCCTGCTCATCTTTGATAATCGCCAGCTGGGCGCGCGACACCTGCCTGCCTGCTCATCTGCTTGATAATCGCCAGCTGAGCCGCGCGACACCTGCCTGCTCATCTGCTTGATAATCGCCAGCTGAGCCGCGCGACACCTGCCTGCTCATCTGCTTGATAATCGACAGCTGAGCCCGCGACACCTGCCTGCTCATCTGCTTGATAATCGCCAGCTGAGCGCGCGACACCTGCCTGCTCATCTGCTTGATAATCGCCAGCTGGCCGCGCGACACCTGCCTGCTCATCTGCTTGATAATCGCCAGCTGAGCCGCGCGACACCTGCCTGCTCATCTGCTTGATAATCGCCAGCTGAGCCGCGGCGCGACACCTGCCTGCTCATCTGCTTGATAATCGCCAGCTGGCCCGCGCGACACCTGCCTGCTCATCTGCTTGATAATCGCCAGCTGGCCGCGCGACACCTGCCTGCTCATCTGCTTGATAATCGCCAGCTGGCCCGCGACACCTGCCTGCTCATCTGCTTGATAATCGCCAGCTGAGCCGCGCGACACCTGCCTGCTCATCTGCTTGATAATCGCCAGCTGAGCCGCGCGACACCTGCCTGCTCATCTGCTTGATAATCGCCAGCTGAGCCCGCGCGACACCTGCCTGCTCATCTGCTTGATAATCGCCAGCTGAGCCGCGCGACACCTGCCTGCTCATCTGTGATAATCGCCAGCTGAGCCCGCGCGACACCTGCCTGCTCATCTTTTTGATAATCGCCAGCTGAGCGCGCGACACCTGCCTGCTCATCTGCTTGATAATCGCCAGCTGAGCCGCGCGACACCTGCCTGCTCATCTGCTTGATAATCGCCAGCTGAGCCGCGCGACACCTGCCTGCTCATCTGCTTGATAATCGCCAGCTGAGCCGCGCGACACCTGCCTGCTCATCTGCTTGATAATCGCCAGCTGAGCCCCGCGCGACACCTGCCTGCTCATCTGCTTGATAATCGCCAGCTGAGCCGCGCGACACCTGCCTGCTCATCTGCTTGATAATAATCGCCAGCTGAGCCGCGCGACACCTGCCTGCTCATCTGCTTGATAATCGCCAGCTGAGCGCGCGACACCTGCCTGCTCATCTGCTTGATAATCGCCAGCTGAGCCGCGCGACACCTGCCTGCTCATCTGCTTGATAATCGCCAGCTGAGCCGCGCGACACCTGCCTGCTCATCTGCTTGATAATCGCCAGCTGGCCGCGCGACACCTGCCTGCTCATCTGCTTGATAATCGCCAGCTGGGCCGCGCGACACCTGCCTGCTCATCTGCTTGATAATCGCCAGCTGGGCCGCGCGACACCTGCCTGCTCATCTGCTTGATAATCGCCAGCTGGGCCGCGCGACACCTGCCTGCTCATCTGCTTGATAATCGCCAGCTGAGCCGCGCGACACCTGCCTGCTCATCTGCTTGATAATCGCCAGCTGACCCGCGCGACACCTGCCTGCTCATCTGCTTGATAATCGACAGCTGAGCCGCGCGACACCTGCCTGCTCATCTGCTTGATAATCGCCAGCTGAGCCGCGCGACACCTGCCTGCTCATCTGCTTGATAATCGCCAGCTGAGCCGCGCGACACCTGCCTGCTCATCTGCTTGATAATCGCCAGCTGAGCGCGCGACACCTGCCTGCTCATCTGCTTGATAATCGCCAGCTGAGCCGCGCGACACCTGCCTGCTCATCTGCTTGATAATCGCCAGCTGAGCCGCGCGACACCTGCCTGCTCATCTGCTTGATAATCGCCAGCTGGGCGCGCGACACCTGCCTGCTCATCTGCCTGATACTCGCCAGCTGAGCCGCGCGACACCTGCCTGCTCATCTGCCTGATACTCGCCAGCTGAGCCCGGCGACACCTGCCTGCTCATCTGCTTGATAATCGCCAGCTGGGCCTCGATACTCCTGCCTACTCATCTGCTTGATAATCGCCAGCTGAGCCGCGCGACACCTGCCTGCTCATCTGCTTGATAATCGCCAGCTGAGCCGCGCGACACCTGCCTGCTCATCTGCTTGATAATCGCCAGCTGAGCCGCGCGACACCTGCCTGCTCATCTGCTTGATAATGTCCAGCTGAGCCGCGCGACACCTGCCTGCTCATCTGCTTGATAATCGCCACCTGAGCCGCGCGAGACCTGCCTGCTCATCTGCTTGATAATCGCCAGCTGAGCCGCGCGACACCTGCCTGCTCATCTGCTTGATAATCGCCAGCTGAGCGCGCGACACCTGCCTGCTCATCTGCTTGATAATCGCCAGCTGAGCCCGCGCGACACCTGCCTGCTCATCTGCTTGATAATCGCCAGCTGAGCCGCGCGACACCTGCCTGCTCATCTGCTTGATAATCGCCAGCTGAGCCCGCGCGACACCTGCCTGCTCATCTGCTTGATAATCGCCAGCTGAGCCGCGCGACACCTGCCTGCTCATCTGCTTGATAATCGCCAGCTGAGCGCGCGACACCTGCCTGCTCATCTGCTTGATAATCGCCAGCTGAGCCGCGCGACACCTGCCTGCTCATCTGCTTGATAATCGCCAGCTGAGCGCGCGACACCTGCCTGCTCATCTGCTTGATAATCGCCAGCTGAGCCGCGCGACACCTGCCTGCTCATCTGCTTGATAATCGCCAGCTGAGCCCGCGCGACACCTGCCTGCTCATCTGCTTGATAATCGCCAGCTGAGCCGCGCGACACCTGCCTGCTCATCTGATAATGATAATCGCCAGCTGAGCCCGCGCGACACCTGCCTGCTCATCTGCTTGATAATCGCCAGCTGGGCCGCGCGACACCTGCCTGCTCATCTGCTTGATAATCGCCAGCTGAGCCCGCGCGACACCTGCCTGCTCATCTGCTTGATAATCGCCAGCTGAGCGCGCGCGACACCTGCCTGCTCATCTGCTTGATAATGCCGCCAGCTGAGGCCGCGCGACACCTGCCTGCTCATCTGCTTGATAATCGCCAGCTGAGCCGCGCGACACCTGCCTGCTCATCTGCTTGATAATCGCCAGCTGGGCCGCGCGACACCTGCCTGCTCATCTGCTTGATAATCGCCAGCTGGGCCCGCGACACCTGCCTGCTCATCTGCTTGATAATCGCCAGCTGAGCCGCGCGACACCTGCCTGCTCATCTGCTTGATAATCGCCAGCTGAGCCGCGCGACACCTGCCTGCCTCATCTCTTGATAATCGCCAGCTGAGCCGCGCGACACCTGCCTGCTCATCTGCTTGATAATCGCCAGCTGGGCCGCGCGACACCTGCCTGCTCATCTGCTTGATAATCGCCAGCTGAGCCGCGACACCTGCCTGCTCATCTGCTTGATAATCGCCAGCTGAGCGCGCGACACCTGCCTGCTCATCTGCTTGATAATCGCCAGCTGAGCCGCGCGACACCTGCCTGCTCATCTGCTTGATAATCGCCAGCTGAGCCGCGCGACACCTGCCTGCTCATCTGCTTGATAATCGCCAGCTGAGCCGCGCGACACCTGCCTGCTCATCTGCTTGATAATCGCCAGCTGAGCCGCCGCGACACCTGCCTGCTCATCTGCTTGATAATCGCCAGCTGAGCCGCGCGACACCTGCCTGCTCATCTGCTTGATAATCGCCAGCTGAGCCGCGCGACACCTGCCTGCTCATCTGCTTGATAATCGCCAGCTGAGCCGCGCGACACCTGCCTGCTCATCTGCTTGATAATCGCCAGCTGGCCGCGCGACACCTGCCTGCTCATCTGCTTGATAATCGCCAGCTGGGCCGCGCGACACCTGCCTGCTCATCTGCTTGATAATCGCCAGCTGAGCGCGCGACACCTGCCTGCTCATCTGCTTGATAATCGCCAGCTGAGCCGCGCGACACCTGCCTGCTCATCTGCTTGATAATCGCCAGCTGAGCCGCGCGCGACACCTGCCTGCTCATCTGCCTGATAATCGCCAGCTGAGCCGCGCGACACCTGCCTGCTCATCTGCATGATAATCGCCAGCTGAGCCGCGCGACACCTGCCTGCTCATCTGCTTGATAATCGCCAGCTGAGCCGCGCGACACCTGCCTGCTCATCTGCTTGATAATCGACAGCTGGGCGCGCGACACCTGCCTGCTCATCTGCTTGATAATCGCCAGCTGAGCCGCGCGACACCTGCCTGCTCATCTGCTTGATAATCGCCAGCTGAGCCGCGCGACACCTGCCTGCTCATCTGCTTGATAATCGCCAGCTGAGCCGCGCGACACCTGCCTGCTCATCTGCTTGATAATCGCCAGCTGAGCCCGGCGACACCTGCCTGCTCATCTGCTTGATAATCGCCAGCTGAGCCGCGGACACCTGCCTGCTCATCTGCTTGATAATCGCCAGCTGAGCCGCGCGACACCTGCCTGCTCATCTGCTTGATAATCGCCAGCTGAGCCGCGCGACACCTGCCTGCTCATCTCTTGATAATCGCCAGCTGAGGCCGCGCGACACCTGCCTGCTCATCTGCTTGATAATCGCCAGCTGAGCCGCGCGACACCTGCCTGCTCATCTGCTTGATAATCGCCAGCTGAGCCGCGCGACACCTGCCTGCTCATCTGCTTGATAATCGCCAGCTGGGCCGCGCGACACCTGCCTGCTCATCTGCTTGATAATCGCCAGCTGAGCCGCGCGACACCTGCCTGCTCATCTGCTTGATAATCGCCAGCTGAGCCCCGCGACACCTGCCTGCTCATCTGCTTGATAATCGCCAGCTGAGCGCGCGACACCTGCCTGCTCATCTGCTTGATAATCGCCAGCTGAGCGCGCGACACCTGCCTGCTCATCTGCTTGATAATCGCCAGCTGAGCGCGCGACACCTGCCTGCTCATCTGCTTGATAATCGCCAGCTGAGCGCGACACCTGCCTGCTCATCTGCTTGATAATCTCGCCAGCTGAGCCCGCGACACGACACCTGCCTGCTCATCTGCTTGATAATCGCCAGCTGGGCCGCGCGACACCTGCCTGCTCATCTGCTTGATAATCGCCAGCTGAGCCGCGCGACACCTGCCTGCTCATCTGCTTGATAATCGCCAGCTCGGCGCGCGACACCTGCCTGCTCATCTGCTTGATAATCGCCAGCTGAGCCGCGCGACACCTGCCTGCTCATCTGCTTGATAATCGCCAGCTGAGCCGCGCGACACCTGCCTGCTCATCTGCTTGATAATCGCCAGCTGAGCCGCGCGACACCTGCCTGCTCATCTGCTTGATAATCGCCAGCTGAGCCGCGCGACACCTGCCTGCTCATCTGCTTGATAATCGCCAGCTGAGCCGCGCGACACCTGCCTGCTCATCTGCTTGATAATCGCCAGCTGAGCGCGACCTGCCTGCCTGCTCATCTGCTTGATAATCGCCAGCTGAGCTGCGCGACGACACCTGCCTGCTCATCTGCTTGATAATCGCCAGCTGGGCGCGCGACACCTGCCTGCTCATCTGCTTGATAATCGCCAGCTGGCCCGCGCGACACCCTGCCTGCTCATCTGCTTGATAATCGCCAGCTGGGCGCGCGCGACACCTGCCTGCTCATCTGCTTGATAATCGCCAGCTGAGAGCGCGCGACACCTGCCTGCTCATCTGCTTGATAATCGCCAGCTGGGCCGCGCGACACCTGCCTGCTCATCTGCTTGATAATCGCCAGCTGAGCGCGCGACACCTGCCTGCTCATCTGCTTGATAATCGCCAGCTGAGCCGCGCGACACCTGCCTGCTCATCTGCTTGATAATCGCCAGCTGAGCCGCGCGCGACACCTGCCTGCTCATCTGCTTGATAATCGCCAGCTGAGCGCGCGACACCTGCCTGCTCATCTGCTTGATAATCGCCAGCTGAGCCGCGCGACACCTGCCTGCTCATCTGCTTGATAATCGCCAGCTGAGCGCGCGCGACACCTGCCTGCTCATCTGCTTGATAATCGCCAGCTGAGCCGCGCGACACCTGCCTGCTCATCTGCTTGATAATCGCCAGCTGAGCCGCGCGACACCTGCCTGCTCATCTGCTTGATAATCGCCAGCTGAGCCGCGCGACACCTGCCTGCTCATCTGCCTGATACTCGCCAGCTGAGCCGCGCGACACCTGCCTGCTCATCTGCTTGATAATCGCCAGCTGAGCCGCGCGACACCTGCCTGCTCATCTGCTTGATAATCGCCAGCTGAGCCCCGCGACACCTGCCTGCTCATCTGCCTGATAATCGCCAGCGGAGCCGCACGACACCTGCCTGCTCATCTGCTTGATAATCGCCAGCTGATGCCCGCGACACCTGCCTGCCTATCTGCTTGATAATCGCCAGCTGAGCCTCGCTACTCCTGCCTGCTCATCTGCTTCATAATCTCCAGCTGACCCTCGCGACACCTGCCTGCTCATCTGCCTGATACTCGCCAGCTGAGCCGCGACACCTGCCTGCTCATCTGCCTGATAATCGCCAGCTGAGCCGCGCGACACCTGCCTGCTCATCTGCTTGATAATCGCCAGCTGGCCGCGCGACACCTGCCTGCTCATCTGCTTGATAATCGCCAGCTGAGCCGCGCGACACCTGCCTGCTCATCTGCTTGATAATCGCCAGCTGAGCCGCGCGACACCTGCCTGCTCTCATCTGCTGATGATAATCGCCAGCTGAGCCCGCGCGACACCTGCCTGCTCATCTGCTTGATAATCGCCAGCTGAGCCGCGCGACACCTGCCTGCTCATCTGCTTGATAATCGCCAGCTGAGCCGCGCGACACCTGCCTGCTCATCTGCTTGATAATCGCCAGCTGAGCCGCGCGACACCTGCCTGCTCATCTGCTTGATAATCGCCAGCTGAGCCCGCGCGACACCTGCCTGCTCATCTGCTTGATAATCGCCAGCTGAGCCGCCCGACACCTGCCTGCTCATCTGCTTGATAATCGCCAGCTGAGCCGCGCGACACCTGCCTGCTCATCTGCTTGATAATCGACAGCTGAGCCGCGCGACACCTGCCTGCTCATCTGCTTGATAATCGCCAGCTGGGCCGCGCGACACCTGCCTGCTCATCTGCTTGATAATCGCCAGCTGAGCCGCGCGACACCTGCCTGCTCATCTGCTTGATAATCGCCAGCTGAGCCGCGCGACACCTGCCTGCTCATCTGCTTGATAATCGCCAGCTGAGCCGCGCGACACCTGCCTGCTCATCTGCTTGATAATCGCCAGCTGAGCCGCGCGACACCTGCCTGCTCATCTGCTTGATAATCGCCAGCTGAGCCGCGCGACACCTGCCTGCTCATCTGCTTGATAATCGCCAGCTGAGCCGCGCGCGACACCTGCCTGCTCATCTGCTTGATAATCGCCAGCTGAGCCGCGCGACACCTGCCTGCTCATCTGCTTGATAATCGCCAGCTGAGCGCGCGCGACACCTGCCTGCTCATCTGCTTGATAATCGCCAGCTGAGCCGCGCGACACCTGCCTGCTCATCTGCTTGATAATCGCCAGCTGAGCCGCGCGACACCTGCCTGCTCATCTGCTTGATAATCGCCAGCTGGGCCGCGCGACACCTGCCTGCTCATCTGCTTGATAATCGCCAGCTGAGCCGCGCGACACCTGCCTGCTCATCTGCTTGATAATCGCCAGCTGAGCCCGCGACACCTGCCTGCTCATCTGCTTGATAATCGCCAGCTGAGCCGCGCGACACCTGCCTGCTCATCTGCTTGATAATCGCCAGCTGCGCCGCGCGACACCTGCCTGCTCATCTGCTTGATAATCGCCAGCTGAGCCGCGCGACACCTGCCTGCTCATCTGCTTGATAATCGCCAGCTGAGCCGCGCGACACCTGCCTGCTCATCTGCTTGATAATCGCCAGCTGAGCCGCGCGACACCTGCCTGCTCATCTTTTTGATAATCGCCAGCTGAGCCGCGCGACACCTGCCTGTTCATCTGCTTGATAATCGAAGCCAGCTGGCCGCGCGACACCTGCCTGCTCATCTGCTGATGATAATCGCCAGCTGAGCCGCGCGACACCTGCCTGCTCATCATCTGATAATAATCGCCAGCTGAGCCGCGCGACACCTGCCTCTCATCTGCTTGATAATCGCCAGCTGAGCCGCGCGACACCTGCCTGCTCATCTGCTTGATAATCGCCAGCTGAGCCCGCGTGACACCTGCCTGCTCATCTGCTGATAATCGCCAGCTGAGCGCGCGACACCTGCCTGCTCATCTGCTTGATAATCGCCAGCTGAGCCGCGACACCTGCCTGCTCACCTGCCTGCCTGCTCATCTGCTTGATAACCTGCCAGCTGAGCTGAGCGCGCGACCTGCCTGCTCATCTGCTTGATAATCGCCAGCTGAGCCGCGCGACACCTGCCTGCTCATCTGCTTGATAATCGCCAGCTGGGCCGCGCGACACCTGCCTGCTCATCTGCTTGATAATCGCCAGCTGAGCCGCGCGCGACACCTGCCTGCTCATCTGCTTGATAATCGCCAGCTGAGCGCGCGCGACACCTGCCTGCTCATCTGCTTGATAATCGCCAGCTGGGCGCGCGACACCTGCCTGCTCATCTTCTTGATAATCGCCAGCTGAGCCGCGCGACACCTGCCTGCTCATCTGCTTGATAATCGCCAGCTGAGCCGCGCGACACCTGCCTGCTCATCTGCTTGATAATCGCCAGCTGAGCCGCGCGACACCTGCCTGCTCATCTGCTTGATAATCGCCAGCTGAGCCGCGCGACACCTGCCTGCTCATCTGCTTGATAATCGCCAGCTGAGCCGCGCGACACCTGCCTGCTCATCTGCTTGATAATCGCCAGCTGAGCCCGCGACACCTGCCTGCTCATCTGCTTGATAATCGCCAGCTGAGGCGCGCGACACCTGCCTGCTCATCTGCTTGATAATCGCCAGCTGAGCGCGCGACGACACCTGCCTGCTCATCTGCTTGATAATCGCCAGCTGAGCGCGCGACACCTGCCTGCTCATCTGCTTGATAATCGACAGCTGAGCCGCGCGACACCTGCCTGCTCATCTGCTTGATAATCGCCAGCTGAGCCGCGCGACACCTGCCTGCTCATCTGCTTGATAATCGCCAGCTGAGCGCGCGCGACACCTGCCTGCTCATCTGCTTGATAATCGCCAGCTGAGCCGCGCGACACCTGCCTGCTCATCTCTGATGATAATCAGCAGCTGAGCGCGCGACACCTGCCTGCTCATCTGCTTGATAATCGCCAGCTGGGCCGCGCGACACCTGCCTGCCTGCTCATCTGCTTGATAATCGCCAGCCAGCTGGGCGCGCGACACCTGCCTGCTCATCTGCTTGATAATCGCCAGCTGAGCCGCGCGACACCTGCCTGCTCATCTGCTTGATAATCGCCAGCTGAGCCGCGCGCGACACCTGCCTGCTCATCTTTGATGATAATCGCCAGCTGAGCCAGCGCGACACCTGCCTGCTCATCTTGATAATCGCCAGGCTGGGCCGCGCGACACCTGCCTGCTCATCTGCTTGATAATCGCCAGCTGAGGCGCGCGACACCTGCCTGCTCATCTGCTTGATAATCGCCAGCTGAGCCGCGCGACACCTGCCTGCTCATCTGCTTGATAATCGCCAGCTGAGCCGCGCGACACCTGCCTGCTCATCTGCTTGATAATCGCCAGCTGAGCCGCGCGACACCTGCCTGCTCATCTGCTTGATAATCGCCCAGGCGCGCGCGCGACACCTGCCTGCTCATCTGCTTGATAATCGCCAGCCAGCTGAGCCCGCGACACCTGCCTGCTCATCTGCTTGATAATCGCCAGCTGGCCGCGCGACACCTGCCTGCTCATCTGCTTGATAATCGCCAGCTGAGCGCGCGCGACACCTGCCTGCTCATCTGCTTGATAATCGCCAGCTGAGCCGCGCGACACCTGCCTGCTCATCTGCTTGATAATCGCCAGCTGAGCCGCGCGACACCTGCCTGCTCATCTGCTTGATAATCGCCAGCTGAGCCCCGCGCGACCACCTGCCTGCTCATCTGCTGATGATAATCGCCAGCTGAGCGCGCGCGACACCTGCCTGCTCATCTGCTTGATAATCGCCAGCTGGCCGCGCGACACCTGCCTGCTCATCTGCTTGATAATCGCCAGCTGAGCCCGCGACACCTGCCTGCTCATCTGCTTGATAATGCCAGCTGCCAGCTGAGCCCGCGCGACACCTGCCTGCTCATCTGCCTGCTCATCTGATAATCGCCAGCTGGGCGCGCGACACCTGCCTGCTCATCTGCTTGATAATCGCCAGCTGAGCGCGTGACACCTGCCTGCTCATCTCTGATGATAATCGCCAGCTGAGCCGCGCGACACCTGCCTGCTCATCTTTTGATAATCGCCAGCTGAGCCCGCGCGACACCTGCCTGCTCATCTGCTTGATAATCCAGCAGCTGAGCCGCGCGACACCTGCCTGCTCATCTCTGCTTGATATCGCCAGCTGAGGCCGCGCGACACCTGCCTGCTCATCTGCTTGATAATCGCCAGCTGAGCCGCGCGACACCTGCCTGCTCATCTGCTTGATAATCGCCAGCTGAGCCGCGCGACACCTGCCTGCTCATCTGCTTGATAATCGCCAGCTGAGCCGCGCGCGACACCTGCCTGCTCATCTGCTGATGATAATCGCCAGCTGAGCCGCGCGACACCTGCCTGCTCATCTGCTTGATAATCGCCAGCAGCTGGGCGCGCGACACCTGCCTGCTCATCTGCTTGATAATCGCCAGCTGACACCTGCCTGCTCATCTGCGCGTCGCCGACACCTGCCTGCTCATCTGCTTGATAATCGCCAGCTGAGCCGCGCGACACCTGCCTGCTCATCTGCTTGATAATCGGCCAGCTGGGCGCGCGACACCTGCCTGCTCATCTGCTTGATAATCGCCAGCTGAGCCGCGACACCTGCCTGCTCATCTGCTTGATAATCGCCAGCTGAGCCCGCGCGACACCTGCCTGCTCATCTGCTTGATAATCGCCAGCTGCTGATGACGACACCTGCCTGCTCATCTGCTTGATGTCGCCAGCAGCTGTGACACCCCTGCCTGCTCATCTGCTTGATAATCGCCAGCTGAGCCGCGCGACACCTGCCTGCTCATCTGATTGATAATCGCCAGCTGAGCCGCGCGACACCTGCCCTGCTCATCTGCTTGATAATCGCCAGCTGAGCCGCGCGACACGACACCTGCCTGCTCATCTGATTGATAATCAGCAGCTGGGCCGCGACGACACCTGCCTGCTCATCTCTTGATAATCGCCAGCTGAGCCCGCGACACCTGCCTGCTCATCTGCTTGATAATCGCCAGCTGAGCGCGTGACACCTGCCTGCTCATCTGCTTGATAATCGCCAGCTGAGCCGCGCGACACCTGCCTGCTCATCTGCTTGATAATCGCCAGCTGAGCCGCGCGACACCTGCCTGCTCATCTGCTTGATAATCGCCAGCTGAGCCGCGCGACACCTGCCTGCTCATCTCAGCTGATAATGCGCGCGCGACACCTGCCTGCTCATCCCTTGCGCCAGCACCGCGCGACACCTGCCTGCTCATCTGCTTGATAATCGCCAGCTGAGCCGCGTGACACCTGCCTGCTCATCTGCTTGATAATCGCCAGCTGAGCGCGCGCGACACCTGCCTGCTCATCTGCTTGATAATCGCCAGCTGAGCCGCGCGACACCTGCCTGCTCATCTGCTTGATAATCGCCAGCTGAGCGCGCGCGACACCTGCCTGCTCATCTGCTTGATAATCGCCAGCTGAGCGCGCGACACCTGCCTGCTCATCTGCTTGATAATCGCCAGCTGAGCCGCGCGACACCTGCCTGCTCATCTGCTTGATAATCGCCAGCTGAGCCGCGCGACACCTGCCTGCTCATCTGCTTTGATATCGCCAGCTGAGCCGCGCGACACCTGCCTGCTCATCTGCTTGATAATCGCCAGCTGAGCCGACGACACCTGCCTGCTCATCTGCTTGATAATCGCCAGCTGAGGCGCGCGACACCTGCCTGCTCATCTGCTTGATAATCGCCAGCTGAGCGCGCGACACCTGCCTGCTCATCTGCTTGATAATCGCCAGCTGAGCCGCGCGACACCTGCCTGCTCATCTGCTTGATAATCGCCAGCTGAGCCGCGCGACACCTGCCTGCTCATCTGCTTGATAATCGCCAGCTGAGCCGCGCGACACCTGCCTGCTCATCTGCTTGATAATCGCCAGCTGAGCCGCGCGACACCTGCCTGCTCATCTGCTTGATAATCGCCAGCTGCGCGCGACACCTGCCTGCTCATCTGCTTGATAATCGCCAGCTGAGCCGCGCGACACCTGCCTGCTCATCTGTATGATAATCGCCAGCTGGGCCGCGACACCTGCCTGCTCATCTGATGATAATCGCCAGCTGAGCCGCGCGACACCTGCCTGCTCATCTGCTTGATAATCGCCAGCTGAGCGCGCGCGACACCTGCCTGCTCATCTGCTTGATAATCGCCAGCTGAGCCGCGCGACACCTGCCTGCTCATCTGCTTGATAATCGCCAGCTGAGCGCGCGACACCTGCCTGCTCATCTGCTTGATAATCGCCAGCTGAGCCGCGCGACACCTGCCTGCTCATCTGCTTGATAATCGCCAGCTGAGCCCGGAGACACCTGCCTGCTCATCTGCTTGATAATCGCCAGCTGAGCCGCGCGACACCTGCCTGCTCATCTGCTTGATAATCGCCAGCTGGGCCGCGCGACACCTGCCTGCTCATCTGCTTGATAATCGCCAGCTGAGCCGCGCGACACCTGCCTGCTCATCTGCTTGATAATAATCGCCAGCTGAGCCCGCGCGACACCTGCCTGCTCTCATCTGCTTGATAATGCTCGCCAGCTGAGCCGCGCGACACCTGCCTGCTCATCTGCTTGATAATCGCCAGCTGAGGCGCGCGACACCTGCCTGCTCATCTGCTTGATAATCGCCAGCTGAGCCCGGCGACACCTGCCTGCTCATCTGCTTGATAATCGCCAGCTGAGCCGCGCGACACCTGCCTGCTCATCTGCTTGATAATCGCCAGCTGAGCCGCGCGACACCTGCCTGCTCATCTGCTTGATAATCGCCAGCTGAGCCGCGCGACACCTGCCTGCTCATCTCTGATGATAATCGCCAGCTGAGCCGCGCGACACCTGCCTGCTCATCTGCTTGATAATCGCCAGCTGCGTCGCGCGACACCTGCCTGCTCATATGCTTGATAATCGCCAGCTGAGCTGCGCGACACCTGCCTGCTCATCTGCTTGATAATCGCCAGCTGAGCGCGCGCGACACCTGCCTGCTCATCTGCTTGATAATCGCCAGCTGAGCCGCGCGACACCTGCCTGCTCATCTGCTTGATAATCGCCAGCTGAGCCCGCGCGACACCTGCCTGCTCATCATCTTGATGATCGCCAGCCAGCTGAGCCGACGCCTGCCACCTGCCTGCTCATCTGCTTGATCATCGCCAGCTGAGCCGCGCGACACCTGCCTGCTCATCTGCTTGATAATCGCCAGCTGCTGGGCGCGCGACACCTGCCTGCTCATCTGCTTGATGATAATCGCCAGCTGAGCCGCGCGACACCTGCCTGCTCATCTTTGATAATCGCCAGCTGAGCCGCGCGACACCTGCCTGCTCATCTGCTTGATAATCGCCAGCTGAGCGCGCGCGACACCTGCCTGCTCATCTGCTTGATAATCGCCAGCTGAGCCGCGCGACACCTGCCTGCTCATCTGCTTGATAATCGTCAGCTGCCGCGCGACACCTGCCTGCTCATCTGCTTGATAATCGCCAGCTGAGCGCGCGACACCTGCCTGCTCATCTGCTTGATAATCGCCAGCTGAGCCGCGCGACACCTGCCTGCTCATCTGCTTGATAATCGCCAGCTGAGCGCGCGACACCTGCCTGCTCATCTGCTTGATAATCGCCAGCTGAGCCGCGCGACACCTGCCTGCTCATCTGCTTGATAATCGCCAGCAGCTGGGCGCGACACCTGCCTGCTCATCTGCTTGATAATCGCCAGCTGCTGAGCGCGCGACACCTGCCTGCTCATCTTGATAATCGCCAGCTGAATCGCCAGCTGGGCTCATCTGCGACACCTGCCTGCTCACCTGCCTGATCATCTGTGATAATCGCCAGCTGAGCCGCGCGACACCTGCCTGCTCATCTGCTTGATAATCGCCAGCTGAGCCGCGCGACACCTGCCTGCTCATCTGCTTGATAATCGCCAGCTGAGCCGCGTGACACCTGCCTGCTCATCTGCTTGATAATAGCCAGCTGAGCCGCGTGACACCTGCCTGCTCATCTGCTTGATAATCGCCAGCTGAGCCGCGCGACACCTGCCTGCTCATCTGCTTGATAATCGCCAGCTGCCTGCCATCTGTGACACCTGCCTGCTCATCTGCTCATCTTGATAATCGCCAGCTGAGCCGCGCGACACCTGCCTGCTCATCTGCTTGATAATCGCCAGCTGGGCCGCGCGACCTGCCTGCCTGCTCATCTGCTTGATAATCGCCAGCTGCTGGGCGCGCGACACCTGCCTGCTCATCTGCTTGATAATCGCCAGCTGAGCCGCGCGACACCTGCCTGCTCATCTGCTTGATAATCGCCAGCTGAGCCGCGCGACACCTGCCTGCTCATCTCTTGATAATCGCCAGCTGAGCCGCGCGACACCTGCCTGCTCATCTCATCTGCTTGATAATCGCCAGCTGAGCCCGCGCGACACCTGCCTGCTCATCTGCTTGATAATCGCCAGCTGAGCGCGCGACACCTGCCTGCTCATCTGCTTGATAATCAGCCAGCTGAGCGCGCGACACCTGCCTGCTCATCTGCTTGATAATCGCCAGCTGAGGCCGCGCGACACCTGCCTGCTCATCTGCTTGATAATCGCCAGCTGAGCCCGCGCGACACCTGCCTGCTCATCTGCTTGATAATCGCCAGCTGAGCGCGCGACACCTGCCTGCTCATCTGCTTGATAATCAGCAGCTGGCGCGCGACACCTGCCTGCTCATCTGCTTGATAATCGCCAGCTGCCGCACGCGACACCTGCCTGCTCATCTGCTTGATAATCGCCAGCTGAGCCCGCGACACCTGCCTGCTCATCTGCTTGATAATCGCCAGCTGAGCCGCGCGACACCTGCCTGCTCATCTGCTTGATAATCGCCAGCTGAGCCGCGCGACACCTGCCTGCTCATCTTGATGATAATCCAGGCAGACACCTGCCTGCCGCGCGACACCTGCCTGCTCATCTGCTTGATAATCGCCAGCTGAGCCGCGCGACACCTGCCTGCTCATCTGCTTGATAATCGCCAGCCAGCTGAGCCCGTGACACCTGCCTGCCTGCCTCATCATCTGCTGATAATCGCCAGCTGAGCCGCGCGACCCGCGACACCTGCCTGCTCATCTGCTTGATAATCGCCAGCAGCTGAGCGCGCGACACCTGCCTGCTCATCTGCTTGATAATCGCCAGCTGAGCGCGCGACACCTGCCTGCTCATCATCTTGATAATCGCCAGCTGAGCCCGCGACACCTGCCTGCTCATCATCTTGATAATCGCCAGCCAGCTGCGCGCGACACCTGCCTGCTCATCTGCTGATAATCGCCAGCAGCTGAGCCCGTGACCTGCCTGCTCATCTGCTTGATAATCGCCAGCTGAGCCGCGCGACACCTGCCTGCTCATCTGCTTGATAATCGCCAGCTGGCCCCGCGACACCTGCCTGCTCATCTTTGATAATCGCCAGCTGAGCTGAGCCACGCGACACCTGCCTGCTCATCTGCTTGATAATCGCCAGCTGAGCCGCGTGACACCTGCCTGCTCATCTGCTTGATAATCGCCAGCTGAGCTGCGCGACACCTGCCTGCCTCTCATCTGCTTGATAATCACCAACTGAGCCGCGCGACACCTGCCTGCTCATCTGCTTGATAATCGCCAGCTGAGCCGCGCGCGACACCTGCCTGCTCATCTGCTTGATAATCGCCAGCTGAGCCGCGCGACCTGCCTGCTCATCTGCTTGATAATCGCCAGCTGAGCCGCGCGACACCTGCCTGCTCATCTGCTTGATAATCGCCAGCTGAGCGCGCGACACCTGCCTGCTGCTCATCTCTGATTGTCGCCGCCAGCTGAGCCGCGCGACACCTGCCTGCTCATCTCTTGATAATCGCCAGCTGAGCCGCGCGACACCTGCCTGCTCATCTGCTTGATAATCGCCAGCTGAGCGCGCGACACCTGCCTGCTCATCTGCTTGATAATCGCCAGCTGAGCCCGCGCGACACTGCCTGCTCATCTGCTTGATGGCGCGCGATCTGCCAGCTGAGCCAGCGCCTGACACCTGCCTGCTCATCTGCTTGATAATCGCCAGCTGAGCCGCGCGACACCTGCCTGCTCATCTGCTTGATAATCGCCAGCTGAGCTGAGCGCGCGACACCTGCCTGCTCATCTGCTTGATAATCGCCAGCTGAGCCGCGCGACACCTGCCTGCTCATCTGCTTGATAATCGCCAGCTGAGCGCGCGACACCTGCCTGCTCATCTGCTTGATAATCGCCAGCTGAGCCGCGCGACACCTGCCTGCTCATCTGCTTGATAATCGCCAGCTGAGGCGCGCGACACCTGCCTGCTCATCTGATGATAATCGCCAGCTGAGCCGCGCGACACCTGCCCCTCATCATCTGTGATAATCGCCAGCTGAGCCGCGCGACACCTGCCTGCTCATCTCATCTGATAATAATCGCCAGCTGAGCCGCGCGACACCTGCCTGCTCATCTGCTTGATAATCGCCAGGTGCCGCGCGACACCTGCCTGCTCATCTGCTTGATAATCGCCAGCTGAGCCGCGCGACACCTGCCTGCTCATCTCTTGATAATCGCCAGCTGAGGCACGCGACACACCTGCCTGCTCATCTGCTTGATAATCGCCAGCTGAGCCGCGCGACACCTGCCTGCTCATCTGCTTGATAATCGCCAGCTGAGCCGCGCGACACCTGCCTGCTCATCTGCTTGATAATCGCCAGCTGAGCGCGCGACACCTGCCTGCTCATCTGCTTGATAATCGCCAGCTGAGCCGCGCGACACCTGCCTGCTCATCTGCCTGATAATCGCCAGCTGAGCCGCGCGACACCTGCCTGCTCATCTGATGATAATCGCCAGCTGAGCGCGCGACACCTGCCTGCTCATCTGCATGATAATCGCCAGCTGAGCCGCGCGACACCTGCCTGCTCATCTGCCTGATAATCCTGCTCAGCTGAGCTGCCCGCGACACCTGCCTGCTCATCTGCTTGATAATCGCCAGCTGAGCCGCGCGACACCTGCCTGCTTCATCTGCTTGATAATCGCCAGCTGAGCCGCGCGACACCTGCCTGCTCATCTGCTTGATAATCGCCAGCTGAGCCGCGCGACACCTGCCTGCTCATCTGCTTGATAATCGCCAGCTGAGCGCGCGACACCTGCCTGCTCATCTGCTTGATAATCGCCAGCTGAGCCGCGCGCGACACCTGCCTGCTCATCTGCTTGATAATCGCCAGCAGCTGGGCGCGACACCTGCCTGCTCATCTGATTGATAATCGCCAGCTGAGCGCGCGCGACACCTGCCTGCTCATCTGCTTGATAATCGCCAGCTGAGCCGCGCGACACCTGCCTGCTCATCTGCTTGATAATCGCCAGCTGAGCCGCGCGACACCTGCCTGCTCATCTGCTTGATAATCGCCAGCTGAGCCGCGCGACACCTGCCTGCTCATCTGCTTGATAATCGCCAGCTGAGCCGCGCGACACCTGCCTGCTCATCTGCTTGATAATCGCCAGCTGGGCCGACACCGACACCTGACTGCTCTGCCTGCTCATCTTGACACCTGCCTGCTCATCTGCTTGAATCGCCAGCTGAGCCGCGCGACACCTGCCTGCTCATCTGCTTGATAATCGCCAGCTGAGCCGCGCGACACCTGCCTGCTCATCTGCTTGATAATCGCCAGCTGAGCCGCGCGCGACACCTGCCTGCTCATCTGCTTGATAATCGCCAGCTGAGGCCGCGCGACACCTGCCTGCTCATCTGCTTGATAATCGCCAGCTGAGCCGCGCGACACCTGCCTGCTCATCTGCTTGATAATCGCCAGCTGCTGCGCGCGTGTGACACCTGCCTGCTCATCTCTGTGATAATCGCCAGCTGAGCCGCGCGACACCTGCCTGCTCATCTCTGCTTGATAATCGCCAGCTGAGGCCCGCGACGACACCTGCCTGCTCATCTATTTGATAATCGCCAGCTGAGCCGCGTGACACCTGCCTGCTCATCTGCCTGATACTCGCCAGCTGAGCCGCGTGACACCTGCCTGCTCATCTGCTTGATAATCGCCAGCTGAGCCAGGCGACACCTGCCTGCTCATCTGCTTGATAATCGCCAGCTGAGCCGCGCGACACCTGCCTGCTCATCTGCTTGATGATCGCCAGCTGAGCCCGCGCGACACCTGCCTGCTCATGCTTGATAATAATCAGCCAGCTGCTTGCCCAGCTGACACCTGCCTGCTCATCTGCTTGATAATCGCCAGCTGAGCCGCGCGACACCTGCCTGCTCATCTGCTTGATAATCGCCAGCTGAGCGCGCGCGACACCTGCCTGCTCATCTGCTTGATAATCGCCAGCTGAGCGCGCGACACCTGCCTGCTCATCTGCTTGATAATCGCCAGCTGAGCGCGCGACACCTGCCTGCTCATCTGCTTGATAATCGCCAGCTGAGCGCGCGCGACACCTGCCTGCTCATCTGCTTGATAATCGCCAGCTGAGCGCGCGACACCTGCCTGCTCATCTGCTTGATAATCGCCAGCTGAGCGCGCGACACCTGCCTGCTCATCTGCTTGATAATCGCCAGCTGAGCCGCGACACCGACACCTGCCTGCTCATCTGCTTGACTGTGGCCAGCTGAGCGCGTGACACCTGCCTGCTCATCTGCTTGATAATCGCCAGCTGAGCCGCGCGACACCTGCCTGCTCATCTGCTTGATAATCGCCAGCTGAGCCGCGCGACACCTGCCTGCTCATCTGCTTGATAATCGCCAGCTGAGCCGCGCGACACCTGCCTGCTCATCTGCTTGATAATCGCCAGCTGAGCCGCGCGACACCTGCCTGCTCATCTGCTTGATAATCGCCAGCTGCGCGCGACACCTGCCTGCTCATCTGCTTGACTGTGGCCAGCTGAGCCGCGTGACACCTGCCTGCTCATCTGCTTGATAATCGACAGCTGAGCCGCGCGACACCTGCCTGCTCATCTGCTTGATAATCGCCAGCTGAGGCCGCGCGACACCTGCCTGCTCATCTGCTTGATAATCGCCAGCTGAGCAGCGCGACACCTGCCTGCTCATCTGCTTGATAATCGACAGCTGAGCCCGCGACACCTGCCTGCTCATCTGCTTGATAATCGCCAGCTGAGCCGCGCGACACCTGCCTGCTCATCTGCTTGATAATCGCCAGCTGAGCGCGCGACACCTGCCTGCTCATCTGCTTGATAATCGCCAGCTGAGCCGCGCGACACCTGCCTGCTCATCTGCTTGATAATCGCCAGCTGAGCGCCTGCGACCTGCCTGCTCATCTGCTTGATAATCGCCGCCAGCTGAGCTGCGCGCGACACCTGCCTGCTCATCTGCTTGATAATCGCCAGCTGAGCCGCGCGACACCTGCCTGCTCATCTGCTTGATTCGCCAGCTGAGCCGCGCGACACCTGCCTGCTCATCTGCTTGATAATCGCCAGCTGAGCGCGCGACACCTGCCTGCTCATCTGCTTTGATAATCGCCAGCTGAGAGCCGCGACACCTGCCTGCTCATCTGCTTGATAATCGCCAGCTGAGCCGCGCGACACCTGCCTGCTCATCTGCTTGATAATCGCCAGCTGAGCCGCGCGACACCTGCCTGCTCATCTGCTTGATAATCGCCAGCTGAGCGCGCGCGACGACACCTGCCTGCTCATCTGCTTGATAATCGCCAGCTGAGGGCCGCGCGACACCTGCCTGCTCATCTGCTTGATAATCGCCAGCTGAGGCGCGCGACACCTGCCTGCTCATCTGTTTGATAATCGCCAGCTGAGCCGCGCGACACCTGCCTGCTCATCTGCTGATAATCGCCAGCTGAGCCGCGCGACACCTGCCTGCTCATCTGCTTGATAATCGCCAGCTGAGCCGCGCGACACCTGCCTGCTCATCTGCTTGATAATCGCCAGCTGAGCCCGCGACACCTGCCTGCTCATCTGCTTGATAATCGCCAGCTGAGCGCGCGACACCTGCCTGCTCATCTTGATAATCGCCAGCTGAGCCCACGACACCTGCCTGCTCATCTGCTTGATAATCGCCAGCTGAGCGCGCGACACCTGCCTGCTCATCTGCTTGATAATCGCCAGCTGGGCCGCGCGACACCTGCCTGCTCATCTGCTGATGATAATCGCCAGCTGAGCCGCGCGACACCTGCCTGCTCATCTGCTTGATAATCGCCAGCTGAGCGTGACACCTGCCTGCTCATCTGCTTGATAAATCGCCAGCTGAGCCGCGCGACACCTGCCTGCTCATCTGCTTGATAATCGCCAGCTGAGCCCGCGCGACACCTGCCTGCTCATCTGCTTTGATAATCGCCAGCTGAGCCGCGTGACACCTGCCTGCTCATCTGCTGATACTCGCCAGCTGAGCCGCGTGACACCTGCCTGCTCATCTGCTTGATAATCGCCAGCTGAGCCGCGCGACACCTGCCTGCTCATCTGCTTGATAATCGACAGCGCCAGCTGAGCTCATCTGGCGACACCTGCCTGCTCATCTGCTGATAGTCGCCAGCTGAGCCGCGCGACACCTGCCTGCTCATCTGCCTGATAATCGCCAGCTGAGGCGCGCGACACCTGCCTGCTCATCTGCCTGATAATCGCCAGCTGAGCCGCGCGACACCTGCCGCTCATCTCATCTGCTTTGATAATCGCCAGCTGAGCCGCGACACCTGCCTGCTCATCTGCCTGATAATCGCCAGCTGAGCCGCGCGACACCTGCCTGCTCATCTGCTTGATAATCGCCAGCTGAGCCGCGCGACACCTGCCTGCTCATCTGCCTGATAATCGCCAGCTGAGGCGCGCGACACCTGACTGCTCATCTGCCTGATAATCGCCAGCTGAGCCCCGCGACCCCTGCCTGCTCATCTGAAGGATAATCGCCAGCTGAGCCCCGCGACACCTGCCTGCTCACCTGCTGGATACTCGCCAGCTGAGCCGCGCGACACCTGCCTGCTCATCTGCCTGATACTCGCCAGCTGAGCCGCGCGACACCTGCCTGCTCATCTGCTTGATAATCGCCAGCTGAGCGCGCGCGACACCTGCCTGCTCATCTGCTTGATGCCTGCCAGCTGCTCGACACCTGCCTGCTCATCTGATAATAATCGCCAGCTGGGCCGCGCGACACCTGCCTGCTCATCTGCTTGATAATCGCCAGCTGAGCCGCGCGACACCTGCCTGCTCATCTGCTTGATAATCGCCAGCTGAGCGCGCGACACCTGCCTGCTCATCTTCTTGATAATCGCCAGCTGAGCCGCGCGACACCTGCCTGCTCATCTCTTGATAATCGCCAGCTGAGCCGCGCGCGACACCTGCCTGCTCATCTGCCTGATACTCGCCAGCTGAGCCGCGCGACACCTGCCTGCTCATCTGTGATAATCGCCAGCTGAGCCGCCGCGACACCTGCCTGCTCATCTGCTTGATAATCGCCAGCTGAGCCGCGCGACACCTGCCTGCTCATCTGCTTGATAATCGCCAGCTGAGCCCGCGCGACACCTGCCTGCTCATCTGCTTGATAATCGCCAGCTGAGCCGCGCGACACCTGCCTGCTCATCTGCTTGAT
>NW_027219923.1:0-60481 GCF_027580195.1 Bos mutus
AATGATCACGCAGCTGAACATGTACTAGTCACATGACTGATCATGTACAGATCACGTGACTAATCAGGAAGTGATCACGTGGCTATCCTGCACTGATCACGTGGATATCATGCACTGATCACGTGGCTGATCACACACGTATCACGTGACTGATCATGCAATGATCACGTGACTGACCATGCACTGATCACATGACTGATCATCCACTGAACAGTTGGCTATCATGCACTGATCACGTGGTTGATCATACACTGATCACGTGACTGATAATGCACTGATCATCTGCACATGACTCATTACCTGGCACTGATCACGTCTATGATCATGCACTGATCACATGACTGATCATGCACTGATCACGTGGCTGATCATGCACTGATCATGTGACAGATCATGCAGTGATCACGTGGCTATCATGCACTGATCAATTGGCTGATCATACTCTGCTCCCGAAACTGATCATGCACTGATCACGTGGCTATCATGCACTGCTCACGTGGCTGATCATGCAATGATCACGTAGCTACCATGTACTGGTCACCTGAGTGATCATGCACCTATCACGTAATTGATGTTTGGTGTCACACACTGATCATGTGCATCTGGAGGCAATGAACAAAGAGCTGAGTAGGCAGGAATCAGCCAGCAGGCTATAATCATGGAACTCAGCTGTGAGGAATCATGCTGCTCAGCTGGCAATAATCAAGCAGCTGAGCAGGCAGGAATTATGCAGCTCAGCTGGCAGTTGTCAAGCAGATGACAGGCAGGAATCGTGCAGCTCAGCTGGCAATTGTCAAGCAGATGAGCAGACAGTAATCACGCAGCTCAGCAGGCCCTGATCACGTGACTGAGCATGCACTGTTCACGTGGCTGATCATACACTGATCACGTGATTGATCATGCACTGATCACGTGGCTATCATGCACTGATCACGTGGCTGATCATGCACTGATCACGTGGCTGATCATGCACTGATCACGTGGACTGATCATGCACTGATCACGTGGCTGATCATGCACTGATCACGTGACTGATCATGCACTGTGACTGATCACGCACTGATCACGTGGCTGATCATGCACTGATCACGTGGCTGATAATGCACTGATCACGTGGCTGATCATACACTGATCACGTGCCTGGTCATGCACTGATCACGTGACTAATCATGCACTGATCACGCTGGCTGATCATGCACTGATCACGTGGATGATCATGCACTGATTACGTGCACTGATCACGTGACTGATCATGCACTGATCACGTGACTGATCATGCACTGATCATCGTGGCTGATCATGCACTGATCACGTGGCTGATCATGCACTGATCACGTGGCTGATCATGCACTGATCACGTGGCTGATCATGCACTGATCACGTGGCTGATCATGCACTGATCACGTGGCTGATCATGCACTGATCACGTGGCTGATCATGCACTGATCACGCACTGATCACATGCACTGGATCACGTGACTGATCATCATGATCACGTGGCTGATCACGCACTGATCATGTGACTGATCTGATGATCGTGGCTGATCATGCACTGATCACATGGCTGATCTGATCACTGATCACTGATCATGTGCACTGATCATGCACTGATCACGCACTGATCGTGACTGATCATGTGATCACGTGGCTGATCATGCACTGATCACGTGGCTGATCATGCACTGATCACGCGTCATGCACTGATCATGCACTGATCACGTGGCTGATCATGCACTGATCACGTGGCTGATCATGCACTGATCGCGTGGCTGATCATGCACTGATCACGATGGCTGATCATGCACTGATCACGATCACGTGGCTGCACTGATCATGCTGATCATCACTGATCACGTGGCTGATCATGCACTGATCATGCACTGTGGCTGATCATGATCATGCACTGATCACGTGGCTGATCATGCACTGATCACTGATCATGCACTGATCACGTGACTGATCATGCACTGATCACATGATCTGCACTGATCATCATGCACTGATCTGATCATGTGACTGATCATGCACTGATGCACACGTGGCTGATCATGCACTGATCACGTGGCTGATCATGCACTGATCACGTGGCTGATCATGCACTGATCACGTGGCTGATCATGCACTGATCACGTGGCTGATCATGCACTGATCACGTGACTGATCATGCACTGATCACGTGACTGATCATGCACTGATCACGTGGCTGATCATGCACTGATCACGTTGCTGATCATGCACTGATCACCTGCCTGATTATGCACTGATCACGAGACTGCACATGCACTGATCACATGGCTGATCATGCACTGATCACTGTGGCTGATCATGCACTGATCACGTGGCTATCATGCAATGATCACGTGGGCTATCATGCACTGATCACATGGCTGATCATGCACTGATACACGTGACTGAGCATGGACTGATCACATGACTGATCATGTAGTGATCACGTGACTTAATGGTGCTGATCTTGCGCTGATCATGTTTGATCATATCACTGATCACTGATCATGTGCCTCTGGAGGCAATAAACAAAGAGCACTGATCAGGCACGAATCAAACAGTCAGCAGGCAATAATCATGGAACTCAGCTGTGAGGAATCATGCTGATCACATGCTGCTGGCAATAATCAAGCAGCTGAGCAGGCAGGAATTACGCAGCACAGCTGGCAATTGTCAAGCAGATGACAGGCAGGAATCGTGGCAGCTCAGCTGGCAATTGTCAGCAGATGAGCAGACAGTAACATCACGCGTGGCTCAGCAGGCCCTGATCACGTGACTGAGCATGCACTGTTCACGTGGCTGATCATACACTGATCACGTGATTGATCATGCACTGATCACGTGGATATCATCATGCACTGCTCACGTGGCTGATCATGCAATGATCACGCAGCTACCATGTACTGGTCACATGACTGATCATGCACTGATCACGTGACTGATCATGCACTGATCACGTGGCTGATCATGCACTACTCACGTGGGCTGATCATCATGCAATGATCATCATGCACTGATCTATGTAGCTATGTACCGGTCACGTGACTGATCATACACCCATCAGGTGACTGATCATGCACTGATCACGTGGCTATCATGCACTATTCACGTGGCTGATCATACACTGATCACCTGCCTGGTCATGCACAGATCACGTGACTAATCATGAACTGATCACGTAGCTATCATGCACTGATCACCTGGCTGATCATGCACTGATCACGTGGCTATCATCCAATGATCACGTGGCTATCATGCACTGATCACTTGGCTGATCATGCACTGATACCGTGACTGAGCATGGACTGATCACATGACTATCATGTAGTGATCACGTGACTTAATGGTGGTGATCATGCGCTGATCATGTTTGGTATCATACACTGATCATGTGCCTCTGGAGGTAATAAACAAAGAGCTGAGTAGGCACGAATCAAACAGTCAGCAGGCAATAATCATGGAACTCAGCTGTGAGGAATCATGCTGCTCAGCTGGCAATAATCAAGCAGCTGAGCAGGCAGGAATTACGCAGCACAGCTGGCAATTGTCAAGCAGATGACAGGCAGGAATCGTGCAGCTCAGCTGGCAATTGTCATGCAGATGAGCAGACAGTAATCACACAGCTCAGCAGGCTGATGATCACGTGACTGAGCATGCACTGTTCACGTGGCTGATCATACACTGATCACGTGATTGATCATGCACTGATCACTTGGATATCATGCACTGATCACGTGGCTGATCATACACTGATCACGTGCTGATCTGATCATGCACATGATGATCGTGGCTGATCATACACTGATCACTCACGCACTGACTGATCATGCACTGATCACGTGGCATCATGCACTGCACACGTGGCTGAACATGCACGATCACGTGGCTGATCACACACTGATCCTGTCACGTGACTGATCATGCACTGATCACTGATCACGTGGCACTGATCATGCACTGATCACGTGGCTGATCATGCACTGATCACGTAACTCATCATGCACACATCACGTGACTGATCATGCACTGATCACGTGGCTCGTCATGGAATGATCACTGATCATGTGACTGATACCATGATCACTGGTCACGTGACTGATCATGCACTGATCACGTAAATGATCATGCACTGATCACGTGACTGATCATGCACTGATCACGGACTGACTGATCATGATCACTGATCACGTGGCTGATCATGCTGATCTGCACTGATCACGTGGCTGATCATGCACTGATCACGAGCAATCATGTACTGGTCTCGTGACTGATCATGCACTGATCACGTAATGATGATCCTGCACTGATCACGTGGCTCATCACGCACTAATCCGTGGCTGATCACACACTGATCACGTGACTGATCATGCACTGATCACGTGGCTGATCATGCACTGATCACGTGGCTGATCATGCACTGATCACGTGGCTCATCATGCACTGCTCACGTGGCTGATCATGCATGACGCAATGATCACGCACAGCTGACTGATGTACACAGATCACATGACTGATCATGCACTGATCACGTGACTGATCATGCACTGATCACGTGGCTGATCATGCACTGATCACGTGGCTGATCATGCACTGATCACGCACTGATCACACACTGATCACGTGACTGATCATGCACTGATGATCTGATCACTGATCATGCACTGATCACGTGACTGATCATGCAATGATCACGTGACTGATCATGCACTGATCACGTGACTGATCATCCACTGATCACGTGCTGATCATCACTGATCACTGATCATCACTGATCATCACGACTGATCATGCACTGATCACGTGACTGATCATGCACTGATCACGTGTCTGATCATGCACTGATCACATGACTGATCATGCACTGCCCATGCACTGATCATGCACTGATCATGATCATACACTGATCACGTGACTGATCATGCAGTGATCACGTGGCTATCATGCACTGATCAATTGGCTGATCATACACTGATCCCACAAACTGATCATGCACATGATCACGTGGCTATCATGCACTGCTCACGTGGCTGATCATGCAATGATCATGCAGCTGATCATGCACTGATCACGTGGCTGATCACCATGTACGTGAGTGATCACACTGACTGATCATGCACTGATCATCATGCACTGATGTTTTGATCACACACTGATCACGTGCATCTGGAGGCAATGAACAAAGAGCTGAGTAGGCAGGAATCAGCCAGCAGGCTATAATCATGCACTGATCTCAGCTGCACTGAATCATGCTGCTCAGCTGGCACACTGATCAAGCAGCTGAGCATCACGTGGAATTGATCAGCACAGCTGGTGGCTGATCAAGCAGATGACAGGCAGGAATCGTGCACTGCTCAGCTGGCAATTGTCAAGCAGATGAGCAGACAGTAATCACGCAGCTCAACAGGCCCTGATCACGTGACTGAGCATGCACTGTTCACGTGGCTGATCACACTGATCACGTGATTGATCATGCACTGATCACGTGGATGATCATGCACTGATCACGTGGCTGATCATGCACTGATCCCGTGGCTGAACATGCACTGTTCACATGGCTGATCACACACTGATCACGTGACTGATCATGCACTGATCACGTGGCTGATCATGCACTGATCACGTGGCTGATCATCACTGATCACGTAACTGATCATGCACTGATCACGTGACTGATCATGCACTGATCACGTGGCTGATCATGCACTGATGATGCGCACTGATCACTGATCACGTGACTGATCATCACGTGAATGATCACTGATCACGTGATCATGCACTGATCACGTGGCTGATCATGCACTGATCACGTGGCTGATCATGCACTGATCACGACTGATCATGCACTGATCACGACTGATCATGCACTGATCACGCACTGATCATGCACTGATCACGTGGCTGATCATGCACTGATCACGTGGCTGATCATGCACTGATCATGCTGATCATGCACTGATCTGATCACGTGGCTGATCATGCACTGATCACGTGACTGATCATGCACTGATCACATGGCATCATGCACTGATCACGTGGCTGATCATGCACTGATCATGTGGCTGATCATGTCACGTGGCTGATCTGATGACTGATCATGCACTGATCACGTGACTGATCATGCACTGATCACGTGGCTCATCACTGATCACGTGGCTATCATGCACGTGGCTGATGATGCAATGATCACGTAGCTATCATGTACCGATCACGTCACTGTGACTGACTGATCAGGTCATGATCATGCACTGATCAGGTGACTGATCATGCACTGATCACGTGGCTATCATGCACTGATCACGTGGCTGATCATGCACTGATCACCTGCCTGATCATGCACTGATCACGTGACTAATCATGCACTGATCACGTAGCTGATCATGCACTGATCACGTGACTGATCATGCACTGATCACGTGCTGATCATGCACTGATCACGTGGCTGATCATGCACTGATCACGTGGCTGATCATGCACTGATCACGTGGCTGATCATGCACTGATCACGTGACTGATCATGGACTGATCACATGACTATCATGCAGTGATCACGCTGATCATGCATGGTGCTGATCTTGCTGCTGATCATGTTTGCTATCATCACACTGATCATGATCATGCCTGATCTGGAGGCAATAAACATCAAGAGCTCTCAGGCACTGAAAAAACAGTCAGCAGGCAATCATCAGCAGGCAATAATCATGGAACTCAGCTGTGAGGAATCATGCTGCTCAGCTGGCAATAATCAAGCAGCTGAGCAGGCACTGATCACGGGAATGGCATTGATCACAGCTGGCAGGCATTGTCACGCAGATGACAGGCACTGATCACGCAGCTGAGCTGGCACTGATCACGCAGATGAGCAGACAGTGATCACGCAGCTCATCAGGCCCTGATCACGTGACTGAGCATGCACTGATCACGTGGCTGATGATCACACTGATCACGTGATTGATCATGCACTGATCACTTGGATATCATGCACTGCTCACGTGGCTGATCATGCAATGATCACGCAGCTGATCATGTACTGGTCACATGACTGATCATGCACTGATCACGTGACTGATCATGCACTGATCACGTGGCTATCATGCACTACTTACGTGGCTGATCATGCAATGATCATGTGGCTATCATGCACCATGACTATCACCGGTCACGTGACTGATCATACACTGATCATCAGGTGACTGATCATGCACTGATCATGCACTGGCTATCATGCACTATTCACGTGGCTGATCATACACTGATCACCTGCCTGGTCATGCACAGATCACGTGACTAATCATGAACTGATCACGTAGCTATCATGCACTGATCACCTGGCTGATCATGCACTGATCACGTGGCTATCATCCAATGATCACGTGGCTATCATGCACTGATCACTTGGCTGATCATGCACTGATACCGTGACTGAGCATGGACTGATCACATGACTATCATGTAGTGATCACGTGACTTAATGGTGGTGATCATGCGCTGATCATGTTTGGTATCATACACTGATCATGTGCCTCTGGAGGTAATAAACAAAGAGCTGAGTAGGCACGAATCAAACAGTCAGCAGGCAATAATCATGGAACTCAGCTGTGAGGAATCATGCTGCTCAGCTGGCAATAATCAAGCAGCTGAGCAGGCAGGAATTACGCAGCACAGCTGGCAATTGTCAAGCAGATGACAGGCAGGAATCGTGCAGCTCAGCTGGCAATTGTCAAGCAGATGAGCAGACAGTAATCACGCAGCTCAGCAGGCCCTGATCACGTGACTGAGCATGCACTGTTCACGTGGCTGATCATACACTGATCACGTGATTGATCATGCACTGATCACTTGGATATCATGCACTGATCACGTGGCTGATCATACAGTGTCACGTGTCACTGACCATGCACTGATCACGTGGCTGATCATACACTGCTCACGTAACTGATCATGCACTGATCACGTGGCTATCATGCACTGATCACGTGGCTGAACATGCACAGTTCACGTGGCTGATCAAACACCTGTCACGTGACTGATCATGCACTGATCACGTGGCTATCATGCACTGCTCACGTGGCTGATCATACTCTGCTCACGTAACTCATCATGCACACATCACGTGGCTATCATGCACTGCTCACGTGGTTCATCATGGAATGATCACGGCTACCATACACTGGTCACGTGACTGATCATGCACAGATCACGTAAATGATCATACACTGTTCACGTGACTGATCATGTACTGATCACGTGACTGATCATGCACTGATCACGTGGGCTATCATGCTCTGCTCACGTGGCTGATCATGCAACTGATCGTAGCAACCATGTACTGGTCACGTGACCGATCATGCACTGATCACGTAATTGATCCTGCACTGATCACGTGGCTCATCACGCACTGATCACGTGGCTGATCATGCACTGATCACGTGACTGATCATGCACTGATCACTGATCACGCACTGATCATGCACTGATCACGTGGCTGATCATGCACTGATCACGTGGCTGATCATGCACTGATCACGTGGCTGATCATGCACTGATCACGTGGCTGATCATGCAATGATCACGCAGCTGATCATGTACTAGTCACATGACTGATCATGCACTGATCACGTGACTAATCATGCACTGATCACGTGATCACGTGGCACTGATCACGTGATGATCATGCACTGATCACGTGGATGATCATGCACTGATCACGTGGCTGATCACACACGATCACGTGACTGATCATGCACTGATCACGTGACTGACTGACCATGCACTGACTGATCATGCATGACTGATCATCCACTGAACAGTTGGCTATCATGCACTGATCACGTGGTTGATTCACACACTGATCACGTGACTGATCATGCACTGATCACGTCTATATCATGCACTGATCACATGACTGCCCATGCACTGATCACACGGAATGATAATACACTGATCATGTGACAGATCATGCAGTGATCACGTGGCTATCATGCACTGATAAATTGGCTGATCATGCACTGATCACGAAACTGATCATGCACTGATCACGTGGCTATCATGCACTGCTCACGTGGCTGATCATGCAATGATCATGCTGATCATACTGATCATGTACTGGTCACCTGAGTGATCATGCACCTATCACGTAATTGATGTTTTGTGTCACACACTGATCATGTGCATCTGGAGGCAATGAACAAAGAGCTGAGCTGAGGCAGGAATCAGCCAGCAGGCTATAATCATGGAACTCAGCTGCTGATGAGGAATCATGCTGCTCAGCTGGCAATAATCAAGCAGCTGAGCAGGCAGGAATTACGCAGCACAGCTGGCAATTGTCAAGCAGATGACAGGCAGGAATCATGCAGCTCAGCTGGTCAGCATTGATCAAGCAGATGAGCAGACAGTAATCACGCAGCTCAACAGGCCCTGATCACGTGACTGAGCATGCACTGTTCACGTGGCTGATCATGCACTGATCACGTGACTGATCATGCACTGATCACGTGGATGATCATGCACTGATCACGTGGCTATCATGCACTGATCCCGTGGCTGAACATGCACTGTTCACATGGCTGATCACACACCTGTCACGTGACTGATCATGCACTGATCACGTGGCACTCATGCACTGATCACGTGGCTGATCATCTCTGCTCACATAACTCATCATGCACACATCACGTGACTATCTTGCACTGCTCACGTGGCTGGTCATGCAATGATCACGTAGCTGATCATGATACTGGGCCACGTGACTGATCATCCACATGATCTGATCGTTAATGATCATGCACTGTTCACGTGACTGATCATGTACTGATCACGTGCCTAGTCATGCACTGATAACGTGGCTGATCATGCACTGATCACGTGACTGATCATGCACTGATCACGTGGCTGATCATGCACTGATCACATGGCTATCATGCACTGCTCACGTGGCTGATCATGCAATGATCACGCAGCTAACATGTACTGGTCACATGACTGATCATGCACTGATCACGTGACTGATCATGCACTGATCACTTGGCTATCATGCACTACTCACGTGGCTGATCAGGCAATGATCATGTAGCTACCGTGTACTGGTCACGTGACTGACCATACACCCATCAGGTGACAGATCATGCACTGATCACGTGGCTATCATGCACTGATCACGAGACTGATCATACACTGATCACGTCCATATCATGCACTGATCACATGACTGCCCATGCACTGATCACGTGGATGATCATACACTGATCATGTGACAGATCATGCAGTGATCACGTGGCTATCATGCACTGATCAAGTGGCTGATCATACTCTGCTCCCGAAACTGATCATGCACTGATCACGTGGCTCATCACGCACTGATCACTTGGCTGATCATGCACTGATCACGTGGCTCATCATGCACTGATCACACGTGATCATGCACTGATCACGCACTGATCATGCACTGATCACGTGCTGATCATGCACTGATCACGTGGCTGATCATGCACTGATCACGTGGCTGATCATGCACTGATCACGTGGCTGATCATGCACTGATCACGGACTGATCATGCACACTGATCACGTGACTGATCATGCACTGATCATGCACTGATCATGCACTGATCACGCACTGATCATGCACTGATCGTGGCTGATCATGCACTGATCACGTGGCTGATCATGCACTGATCACGTGACTGATCATGCACTGATCACATGACTGATCATGCTGATCATGCACTGATCACGTGGCTGATCATGCACTGATCACGTGGCTGATCATGCACTGATCACGTGGCTGATCATGCACTGATCACGTGGCTGATCATGCACTGATCACGTGACTGATCATGCACTGATCACGTGACTGATCATCATGCACTGATCACGTGACTGATCATGCACTGATCACGTGGCTGATCATGCACTGATCATCACTGATCATGCACTGATCACATCTGATCATGCACTGATCACGTGGCTGATCATGCACTGATCACGTGGCTGATCATGCACTGATCACGTGGCTGATCATGCACTGATCACGTGACTGATCATGCACTGATCACGTGACTGATCATGCACTGATCACGTGGCTGATCATGCACTGATCACGTGGCTGATCATGCACTGATCACGTGGCTGATCATGCACTGATCACGTGACTGATCATGCACTGATCACGTGACTGATCATGCAGTGATCACGTGGACTGATCATGCACTGATCACGTGGCTGATCATGCACTGATCACGTGGACTGATCATGCACTGATCACGTGGCTGATCATGCACTGATCACGTGGCTGATCATGCACTGATCACGTGCACTGATCATGCACTCATCATCTGACGTGACTGATCATGCACTGATGATCACTGATCTGCACTGATCACGTGACTGATCATGCACTGATCACGTGGCTGATCATGCACTGATCACGTGGCTGATCATGCACTGATCACGTGGCTGATCATGCACTGATCACGTGGCTGATCATGCACTGATCACGTGACTGATCATGCACTGATCACGTGGCTGATCATGCACTGATCGTGGCTGATCATGCACTGATCACACGTGGCTGATCACTGATGATCACGTGACTGATCATGCACTGATCATCATGTGACTGATCATGCACTGATCATCGTGGGCTGATCATGCACTGATCACGTGGCTGATCATGCACTGATCACGTGGCTGATCATGCACTGATCACGTGACTGATCATGCACTGATCACGTGGCTGATCATGCACTGATCACGTGACTGATCATGCACTGATCACGTGACTGATCATGCACTGATCACGTGGCTGATCATGCACTGATCACGTGGCTGATCATGCACTGATCACGTGGCTGATCATGCACTGATCACGTGGCTGATCATGCACTGATCACGTGGCTGATCATGCACTGATCACGTGGCTGATCATGCACTGATCACGTGACTGATCATGCACTGATCACGTGGCTGATCATGCACTGATCACGTGGCTGATCATGCACTGATCACACGTGGCTGATCATGCACTGATCACGTGGCTGATCATGCACTGATCACGTGACTGATCACGTGGATCACGTGGATGATCATGCACTGATCACGTGGCTGATCATGCACTGATCACGTGGCTGATCATGCACTGATCACGTGGCTGATCATGCACTGATCACGTGGCTGATCATGCACTGATCACGTGACTGATCATGCACTGATCACGTGGCTGATCATGCACTGATCACGTGGCTGATCATGCACTGATCACGTGGCTGATCATGCACTGATCACGTGGCTGATCATGCACTGATCACGTGGCTGATCATGCACTGATCACGTGGCTGATCATGCACTGATCACGTGGCTGATCATGCACTGATCACGTGGCTGATCATGCACTGATCACGTGACTGATCATGCACTGATCACGTGACTGATCATGCACTGATCACGTGCTGATCATGCACTGATCACGTGGCTGATCATGCACTGATCACACGGCTGATCATGCACTGATCACGTGACTGATCATGCACTGATCACGTGACTGATCATGCACTGATCACGTGACTGATCATGCACTGATCACGTGGCTGATCATGCACTGATCACGTGGCTGATCATGCACTGATCACGTGGCTGATCATGCACTGATCACGTGGCTGATCATGCACTGATCACGTGGCTGATCATGCACTGATCACGTGACTGATCATGCACTGATCACGTGGCTGATCATGCACTGATCACGTGGCTGATCATGCACTGATCGTGCACTGATCATGCACTGATCATGCACTGATCACGCACTGATGATCATGCACTGATCACGTGGCTGATCATGCACTGATCACGTGGCTGATCATGCACTGATCACGTGACTGATCATGCACTGATCACGTGCTGATCATGCACTGATCACGTGGCTGATCATGCACTGATCACGTGGCTGATCATGCACTGATCACGTGGCTGATCATGCACTGATCACGTGGCTGATCATGCACTGATCACGTGGCTGATCATGCACTGATCACGTGACTGATCATGCACTGATCACGTGGCTGATCATGCACACGTGATCACGTGATCACGTGATCATGCACTGATCACGTGGCTGATCATGCACTGATCACGTGGCTGATCATGCACTGATCACGTGACTGATCATGCACTGATCACGTGACTGATCATGCACTGATCACGTGACTGATCATGCACTGATCACGTGGCTGATCATGCACTGATCACGTGGCTGATCATGCACTGATCACGTGGCTGATCATGCACTGATCACGTGACTGATCATTCACTGATCACACTGATCATGCACTGATCACGTGACTGATCATGCACTGATCATGGCTGATCATGCACTGATCACGTGACTGATCATGCACTGATCACGTGGCTGATCATGCACTGATCACGTGGCTGATCATGCACTGATCACGTGGCTGATCATGCACTGATCACGTCATGCTGATCACGCACTGATCATGCACTGATGGCTGATCATGCACTGATCACGTGGCTGATCATGCACTGATCACGTGGCTGATCATGCACTGATCACGTGACTGATCATGCACTGATCGTGACTGATCATGCACTGATCACGTGGCTGATCATGCACTGATCACGTGGCTGATCATGCACTGATCACGTAGCTGATCATGCACTGATCACGTGACTGATCATGCACTGATCACGTGACTGATCATGCACTGATCACGTGGCTGATCATGCACTGATCACGTGGCTGATCATACACTGATCACCTGCCTGATCATGCACTGATCACGTGACTGATCATGAACTGATCACTTGCTTGATCATGCACTGATCACCTGGCTGATCATGCACTGATCACGTGGCTGATCATGCAATGATCACGTGGCTGATCATGCACTGATCACGTGGCTGATCATGCACTGATCACGTGGCTGATCATGCACTGATCACGTGACTGATCATGCACTGATCACGTGACTGATCATGCACTGATCACACTGATCATGCACTGATCACGTGACTGATCATGCACTGATCATGTTTGATCATACACTGATCACGTGACTGATCAGGCACTGAAACAAAGAGCTGAGTAGGCACACTGAATCAAACAGTCAGCATGCACTGATCACATGAACTCAGCTGATCATGCACTGATCACGTGGCTGATCAATAACTGATCACGTGACTGAGCATGCACTGATCACGTGGCTGACTGCAGCACTGATCACGCTGATGACATGACTGATCACACTGATGACACGTGACTGATGCATCATCATGCACTGATCACGCAGCTGATCATGCACTGATCACGTGGCTGATCATGCACTGATCACGTGACTGATCATGCACTGATCACGTGGCTGATCATGCACACTGATCACGTGACTGATCATGCACTGATCACGTGGCTGATCATGCACTGATCACGTGGCTGATCATGCACTGATCACGTGGCTGATCATGCACTGATCACGTGGCTGATCATGCACTGATCACGTGGCTGATCATGCACTGATCACGTGGCTGATCATGCACTGATCACGTGGCTGATCATGCACTGATCACGTGGCTGATCATGCACTGATCACGTGGCTGATCATGCACTGATCACGTGGCTGATCATGCACTGATCACGTGGCTGATCATGCACTGATCACGTGGCTGATCATGCACTGATCACGTGATCGCTGATCATGCACTGATCACGTGGCTGATCATGCACTGATCACGTGGCTGATCATGCACTGATCACGTGGCTGATCATGCACTGATCACGTGCTGATCATGCACTGATCACGGCTGACTGATCATGCACTGATCACGTGTGCTGATCATGCACTGATCACGTGACTGATCATGCACTGATCACGTGGCTGATCATGCACTGATCACGTGGCTGATCATGCACTGATCACGTGGCTGATGCACTGATCACGTGACTGATCTGACTGATCATGCACTGATCACGTGGCTGATCATGCACTGATCACGTGGCTGATCATGCACTGATCACGTGGCTGATCATGCACTGATCACGTGGCTGATCATGCACTGATCACGTGACTGATCATGCACTGATCACGTGGCTGATCATGCACTGATCACGTGGCTGATCATGCACTGATCACGTGGCTGATCATGCACTGATCACGTGGCTGATCATGCACTGATCACGTGGCTGATCATGCACTGATCACGTGGCTGATGATATGCACTGACTGATCACGTGGCTGATCATGCACTGATCACGTGACTGATCATGCACTGATCACGTGGCTGATCATGCACTGATCACGTGGCTGATCATGCACTGATCACGTGGCTGATCATGCACTGATCACGTGGCTGATCATGCACTGATCACGTGGCTGATCATGCACTGATCACGTGGCTGATCATGCACTGATCACGTGGCTGATCATGCACTGATCACGTGACTGATCATGCACTGATCACGTGGCTGATCATGCACTGATCACGTGGCTGATCATGCACTGATCACGTGGCTGATCATGCACTGATCACGTGACTGATCATGCACTGATCACGTGGCTGATGATCATGCACTGATCACGTGGCTGATCATGCACTGATCACGTGGCTGATCATGCACTGATCACGTGGCTGATCATGCACTGATCACGTGGCTGATCATACTGATCATCACTGATCATGCACTGATCACGTGGCTGATCATGCACTGATCACGTGGCTGATCATGCACTGATCATCACGTGGCTGATCATGCACTGATCACGCTGCTGATCACTGATCACGTGGCTGATCATGCACTGATCACGTGGCTGATCATGCACTGATGATCATGGCTGCTGATCATGCACTGATCACGTGGCTGATCATGCACTGATCACGTGACTGATCATGCACTGATCACGTGGCTGATCATGCACTGATCACGTGGCTGATCATGCACTGATCACGTGACTGCTGATCATGCACTGACTGATCACGTGGCTGATCATGCACTGATCACGTGGCTGATCATGCACTGATCACGTGGCTGATCATGCACTGATCACGTGGCTGATCATGCACTGATCACGTGGCTGATCATGCACTGATCACGTGGCTGATCATGCACTGATCACGTGGCTGATCATGCTGATCATCACGTGACTGATCATGCACTGATCACGTGGCTGATCATGCACTGATCATGTGGCTGATCATGCACTGATCACGTGGCTGATCATGCACTGATCACGTGGCTGATCATGCACTGATCACGTGGCTGATCATGCACTGATCACGTGGCTGATCATGCACTGATCACGTGACTGATCATGCATGATCACGTGGCTGATCATGCACTGATCACGTGGCTGATCATGCACTGGCTGATCACGCACTGATCATCTGATCACTGATCACGTGACTGATCATGGCTGATCATGCACTGATCACGTGACTGATCATGCACTGATCACGTGGCTGATCATGCACTGATCACGTGGCTGATCATGCACTGATCACGTGGCTGATCATGCACTGATCACGTGGCTGATCATGCACTGATCACGTGACTGATCATGCACTGATCACGTGGCTGATCATGCACTGATCACGTGGCTGATCATGCACTGATCACGTGGCTGATCATGCACTGATCACGTGGCTGATCATGCACTGATCACGTGGCTGATCATGCACTGATCACGTGGCTGATCATGCACTGATCGTGGCTGATCATGCACTGCCTGATCGTGGCTGATCATGCACAGCTGTGATCACGCTGGCTGATCACGCTGCACTGATCTGATCACGTGGCTGATCATGCACTGATCACGTGACTGATCATGCACTGATCACGTGGCTGATCATGCACTGATCACGTGACTGATCATGCACTGATCACGTGGCTGATCATGCACTGATCACGTGACTGCTGATCATGCACTGATCACGTGACTGATCATGCACTGATCACGTGGCTGATCATGCACTGATCACGTGGCTGATCATGCACTGATCACGTGGCTGATCATGCACTGATCACGTGGCTGATCATGCACTGATCACGTGGCTGATCATGCACTGATCACGTGGCTGATCATGCACTGATCGTGTGCTGATCATGCACTGATCACGTGGCTGATCATGCACTGATCACGTGGCTGATCATGCACTGATCACGTGGCTGATCATGCACTGATCACGTGGCTGATCATGCACTGATCACGTGGCTGATCATGCACTGATCACGTGGCTGATCATGCACTGATCACGTGCTGATCATGCACTGATCACGTGGCTGATCATGCACTGATCACGTGGCTGATCATGCACTGATCACGTGGCTGATCATGCACTGATCACGTGGCTGATCATGCACTGATCACGTGGCTGATCATGCACTGATCACGTGACTGATCATGCACTGATCACGTGGCGTGGCTGATCATGCACTGATCATGCGTGATCTGATCATGCACTGATCACGTGACTGATCATGCACTGATCACGTGGCTGATCATGCACTGATCACGTGGCTGATCATGCACTGATCACGTGACTGATCATGCACTGATCACGTGGCTGATCATGCACTGATCACGTGACTGATCATGCACTGATCACGTGGCTGATCATGCACTGATCACGTGGCTGATCATGCACTGATCACGTGGCTGATCATGCACTGATCGTGACTGATCATGCACTGATCACGCTGACTGATCATGCACTGATCACGTGGCTGATCATGCACTGATCACGTGGCTGATCATGCACACTGATCACGTGGCTGATCATGCACTGATCACGTGACTGATCATGCACTGATCACGTGACTGATCATGCACTGATCACGTGGCTGATCATGCACTGATCACGTGGCTGATCATGCACTGATCACGTGGCTGATCATGCACTGATCACGTGACTGATCATGCACTGATCACGTGGCTGATCATGCACTGATCACGTGGCTGATCATGCACTGATCACGTGACTGATCATGCACTGATCACGTGGCTGATCATGCACTGATCACGTGGCTGATCATGCACTGATCACGTGGCTGATCATGCACTGATCACGTGGCTGATCATGCACTGATCACGTGGCTGATCATGCACTGATCACGTGGCTGATCATGCACTGATTGATCGTGGCTGATCATGCACTGATCTGACGTGATCATGCACTGATGCACTGATCACGCACTGATCACTGCACTGATCGTGCACTGATCATGCACTGATCACGTGGCTGATCATGCACTGATCACGTGGCTGATCATGCACTGATCACGTGCTGATCATGCACTGATCACGTGGCTGATCATGCACTGATCACGTGGCTGATCATGCACTGATCACGTGGCTGATCATGCACTGATCACGTGGCTGATCATGCACTGATCACGTGGCTGATCATGCACTGATCACGTGACTGATCATGCACTGATCACGTGGCTGATCATGCACTGATCACGTGGCTGATCATGCACTGATCACGTGGCTGATCATGGCGTCACACACTGATCACGTGGCTGATCATGCACTGATCACGTGGCTGATCATGCACTGATCACGTGGCTGATCATGCACTGATCACGTGGCTGATCATGCACTGATCACGTGGCTGATCATGCACTGATCACGTGCTGATCATGCACTGATCACGTGTGCTGATCATGCACTGATCACGTGGCTGATCATGCACTGATCACGTGGCTGATCATGCACTGATCACATGCACTGATCACGTGACTGATCATGCACTGATCACGTGGCTGATCATGCACTGATCACGTGGCTGATCATGCACTGATCACGTGGCTGATCATGCACTGATCACGTGGCTGATCATGCACTGATCACGTGACTGATCATGCACTGATCACGTGACTGATCATGCACTGATCACGTGGCTGATCATGCACTGATCACGTGGCTGATCATGCACTGATCACGTGGCTGATCATGCACTGATGATCACGTGGCTGATCATGCACTGATCACGTGGCTGATCATGCACTGATCACGTGGCTGATCATGCACTGATCGTGGCTGATCATGCACTGATCACGTGACTGATCATGCACTGATCTGTGACATCATGCACTGATCACGTGGCTGATCATGCACTGATCACGTGACTGATCATGCACTGATCACGTGGCTGATCATGCACTGATCACGTGGCTGATCATGCACTGATCACGTGGCTGATCATGCACTGATCACGTGGCTGATCATGCACTGATCACGTGACTGATCATGCACTGATCACGTGGCTGATCATGCACTGATCACGCGTGACTGATCATGCACTGATCACGTATCTGATCATGCACTGATCATCACGTGACTGATCATGCACTGATCACGTGGCTGATCATGCACTGATCACGTGGCTGATCATGCACTGATCACGTGACTGATCATGCACTGATCGTGTGGCTGATCATGCACTGATCACGTGGCTGATCATGCACTGATCATCGTGGCTGATCATGCACTGATCATCCTGATGATCATGCACTGATCACGTGGCTGATCATGCACTGATCACGTGGCTGATCATGCACTGATCACGTGGCTGATCATGCACTGATCACGTGACTGATCATGCACTGATCACGTGGCTGATCATGCACTGATCACGTGGCTGATCATGCACTGATCACGTGGCTGATCATGCACTGATCACGTGGCTGATCATGCACTGATCACGTGGCTGATCATGCACTGATCACGTGGCTGATCATGCACTGATCACGTGGCTGATCATGCACTGATCACGTGGCTGATCATGCACTGATCACGTGGCTGATCATGCACTGATCACGTGGCTGATCATGCACTGATCACGTGGCTGATCATGCACTGATCACGTGGCTGATCATGCACTGATCACGTGGCTGATCATGCACTGATCACGTGACTGATCATGCACTGATCACGTGGCTGATCATGCACTGATCACGTGGCTGATCATGCACACTGATCACGTGACTGATCATGCACTGATCACGTGGCTGATCATGCACTGATCACGTGGCTGATCATGCACTGATCACGTGGCTGATCATGCACTGATCACGTGGCTGATCATGCACTGATCACGTGGCTGATCATGCACTGATCACGTGGCTGATCATGCACTGATCACGTGGCTGATCATGCACTGCACTGATCACGTGGCTGATCATGCACTGATCACGTGGCTGATCATGCACTGATCACGTGGCTGATCATGCACTGATCACGTGGCTGATCATGCACTGATCACGTGGCTGATCATACACTGATCACGTGGCTGATCATGCACTGATCACGTGACTGATCATCATGCACTGATCACGTGGCTGATCATGCACTGATCACGTGGCTGATCATGCACTGATCACTGATCGATGACTGATCATGCACTGATCGTGGCTGATCATGCACTGATCACGTGGCTGATCATGCACTGATCACGTGGCTGATCATGCACTGATCACGTGGCTGATCATGCACTGATCACGTGGCTGATCATGCACTGATCACGTGGCTGATCATGCACTGATCACGTGGCTGATCATGCACTGATCACGTGACTGATCATGCACTGATCACGTGGCTGATCATGCACTGATCACGTGGCTGATCATGCACTGATCGTGGCTGATCATGCACTGATCACGTGGCTGATCATGCACTGATCACGTGACTGATCACATGATCACTGATGATCATGCACTGATCACGTGGCTGATCATGCACTGATCACGTGGCTGATCATGCACTGATCACGTGGCTGATCATGCACTGATCACGTGGCTGATCATGCACTGATCACGTGGCTGATCATGCACTGATCACGTGGCTGATCATGCACTGATCACGTGGCTGATCATGCACTGATCACGTGGCTGATCATGCACTGATCACGTGGCTGATCATGCACTGATCACGCGTGCTGATCATGCACTGATCACGTGACTGATCATGCACTGATCACGTGGCTGATCATGCACTGATCACGTGGCTGATCATGCACTGATCGCGTGGCTGATCATGCACTGATCACGTGGCTGATCATGCACTGATCACGTGGCTGATCATGCACTGATCACGTGGCTGATCATGCACTGATCACGTGGCTGATCATGCACTGATCACGTGCTGATCATGCACTGATCACGTGACTGATCATGCACTGATCACGTGGCTGATCATGCACTGATCACGTGGCTGATCATGCACTGATCACGTGACTGATCATGCACTGATCACGTGGCTGATCATGCACTGATCACGTGGCTGATCGCACACTGAT
This sequence comes from Bos mutus, assembly GCF_027580195.1. Classification (NCBI taxonomy): domain Eukaryota; kingdom Metazoa; phylum Chordata; class Mammalia; order Artiodactyla; family Bovidae; genus Bos; species Bos mutus. The sequence continues at coordinate 21,307 of NW_027219923.1, forward strand.
CACGTGGCTGATCATGCACTGATCACGTGGCTGATCATGCACTGATCACGTGGCTGATCATGCACTGATCACGTGGCTGATCATGCACTGATCACGTGACTGATCATGCACTGATCACGTGGCTGATCATGCACTGATCACGTGGCTGATCATGCACTGATCACGTGGCTGATCATGCACTGATCACGTGATCATGCACTGATCATGCACTGATCACGTGGCTGATCATGCACTGATCACGTGGCTGATCATGCACTGATCGTGACTGATCATGCACTGATCACGTGGCTGATCATGCACTGATCACGTGGCTGATCATGCACTGATCACGTGGCTGATCATGCACTGATCACGTGGCTGATCATGCACTGATCACGTGGCTGATCATGCACTGATCACGTGGCTGATCATGCACTGATCGCACTGATCATGCACTGATTGCGTGGCTGATCATGCACTGATCACGTGGCTGATCATGCACTGATCACGTGGCTGATCATGCACTGATCACGTGGCTGATCATGCACTGATCACGTGGCTGATCATGCACTGATCACGTGGCTGATCATGCACTGATCACGTGGCTGATCATGCACTGATCACGTGACTGATCATGCACTGATCACGTGGCTGATCATGCACTGATCACGTGGCTGATCATGCACTGATCACGTGGCTGATCATGCACTGATCACGTGACTGATCATGCACTGATCACGTGGCTGATCATGCACTGATCACGTGGCTGATCATGCACTGATCACGTGGCTGATCATGCACTGATCACGTGGCTGATCATGCACTGATCACGTGACTGATCATGCACTGATCATCGTGGCTGATCATGCACTGATCACGTGGCTGATCATGCACTGATCACGTGGCTGATCATGCACTGATCACGTGGCTGATCATGCACTGATCACGTGGCTGATCATGCACTGATCACGTGGCTGATCATGCACTGATCCGTGTGCTGATCATGCACTGATCACGTGGCTGATCATGCACTGATCACGTGGCTGATCATGCACTGATCACGTGACTGATCATGCACTGATCACGTGGCTGATCATGCACTGATCACGTGGCTGATCATGCACTGATCACGTGGCTGATCATGCACTGATCACGTGGCTGATCATGCACTGATCGTGACTGATCATGCACTGATCACGTGGCTGATCATGCACTGATCACGTGGCTGATCATGCACTGATCACGTGGCTGATCATGCACTGATCACGTGGCTGATCATGCACTGCACTGATCGTGCACTGATCATGATCATGCTGATCACGTGACTGATCATGCACTGATCACGTGGCTGATCATGCACTGATCACGTGGCTGATCATGCACTGATCACGTGGCTGATCATGCACTGATCACGTGACTGATCATGCACTGATCACGTGGCTGATCATGCACTGATCACGTGGCTGATCATGCACTGATCACGTGGCTGATCATGCACTGATCACGTGGCTGATCATGCACTGATCACGTGACTGATCATGCACTGATCACGTGGCTGATCATGCACTAATCACGTGGCTGATCATGCACTGATCACGTGGCTGATCATGCACTGATCACGTGACTGATCATGCACTGATCACGTGGCTGATCATGCACTGATCACGTGGCTGATCATGCACTGATCACGTGGCTGATCATGCACTGATCACGTGGCTGATCATGCACTGATCACGTGGCTGATCATAAACTGATCACGTGGCTGATCATGCACTGATCATGAGACTGATCATGCACTGATCACGTGGCTATCATGCACTGATCACGTGGCTGATCATACACTGATCACATGACTGATCATGCACTGATCACGTGGCTGATCATACACTGATCACGTGGCTGATCATGCACTGATCACGTGGCTGATCATGCACTGATCACGTGACTGATCATGCACTGATCGTGGCTGATCATGCACTGATCACGTCACGTGCTGATCATGCACTGATCACGTGGCTGATCATGCACTGATCACGTGGCTGATCATGCACTGATGATCACGTGGCTGATCATGCACTGATCACGTGGCTGATCATGCACTGATCGTGGCTGATCACTGTGACGTGGCTGATCATGCACTGATCACGTGGCTGATCATGCACTGATCACGTGGCTGATCATGCACTGATCACGTGGCTGATCATGCACTGATCACGTGGCTGATCATGCACTGATCACGTGGCTGATCATGCACTGATCACGTGGCTGATCATGCACTGATCACGTGGCTGATCATGCACTGATCACGTGACTGATCATGCACTGATCACGTGGCTGATCATGCACTGATCACGTGGCTGATCATGCACTGATCACGTGGCTGATCATGCACTGATCGTGGCTGATGGCACTGATCATGGCTGATCATGCACTGATCACGTGGCTGATCATGCACTGATCACGTGGCTGATCATGCACTGATCACGTGGCTGATCATGCACTGATCACGTGGCTGATCATGCACTGATCACGTGGCTGATCATGCACTGATCACGTGGCTGATCATGCATGCACTGATCACGTGGCTGATCATGCACTGATCACGTGGCTGATCATGCACTGATCACGTGGCTGATCATGCACTGATCACGACTGATCATGCACTGATCACGTGGCTGATCATGCACTGATCACGTGGCTGATCATGCACTGATCACGTGGCTGATCATGCACTGATCACGTGGCTGATCATGCACTGATCACGTGGCTGATCATGCACTGATCCGTGACTGATCATGCACTGATCACGTGGCTGATCATGCACTGATCACGTGGCTGATCATGCACTGATCACGTGGCTGATCATGCACTGATCACGTGGCTGATCATGCACTGATCACGTGGCTGATCATGCACTGATCACGTGGCTGATCATGCACTGATCACGTGGCTGATCATGCACTGATCACGTGGCTGATCACACTGATCACACTGATCACGTGACTGATCATGCACTGATCACGTGGCTGATCATGCACTGATCACGTGGCTGATCATGCACTGATCACGTGACTGATCATGCACTGATCACGTGGCTGATCATGCACTGATCACGTGGCTGATCATGCACTGATCACGTGACTGATCATGCACTGATCACGTGACTGATCATGATCACGTGGCTGATCACGTGGCTGATCATGCACTGATCACGTGGCTGATCATGCACTGATCACGTGGCTGATCATGCACTGATCGCGTGCTGATCATGCACTGATCACGTGGCTGATCATGCACTGATCACGTGGCTGATCATGCACTGATCACGTGGCTGATCATGCACTGATCACGTGGCTGATCATGCACTGATCGTGGCTGATCATGCACTGATCACACATGACTGATCATGCACTGATCACGTGGCTGATCATGCACTGATCACGTGGCTGATCATGCACTGATCACGTGGCTGATCATGCACTGATCACGTGGCTGATCATCATGCACTGATCACGTGACTGATCATGCACTGATCACGTGACTGATCATGCACTGATCACGTGGCTGATCATGCACTGATCACGTGGCTGATCATGCACTGATCACGTGCCTGATCATGCACTGATCACGTGCCTGATCATGCACTGATCGCGTGGCTGATCATGCACTGATCACGTGGCTGATCATGCACTGATCACGTGGCTGATCATGCACTGATCACGTGGCTGATCATCATGCACTGATCACGTGCTGATCATGCACTGATCACGTGGCTGATCATGCACTGATCACGTGGCTGATCATGCACTGATCACGTGGCTGATCATGCACTGATCACGTGGCACTGATCATGCACTGATCACGTGACTGATCATGCACTGATCACGTGGCTGATCATGCACTGATCACGTGGCTGATCATGCACTGATCATGCGTGGCTGATCATGCACTGATCACGTGGCTGATCATGCACTGATCACGTGGCTGATCATGCACTGATCACGTGGCTGATCATGCACTGATCACGTGGCTGATCATGCACTGATCACGTGGCTGATCATGCACTGATCACGTGGCTGATCATGCACTGATCACGTGGCTGATCATGCATGCACTGATCACGTGGCTGATCATGCACTGATCACGTGACTGATCATGCACTGATCACGTGGCTGATCATGCACTGATCGCGTGGCTGATCATGCACTGATCACGTGGCTGATCATACACTGATCACGTGGCTGATCATGCACTGATCACGTGGCTGATCATGCACTGATCACGTGGCTGATCATGCACTGATCACGTGGCTGATCATGCACTGATCACGTGACTGATCATGCACTGATCACGTGGCTGATCATGCACTGATCACGTGGCTGATCATGCACTGATCACGTGGCTGATCATGCACTGATCACGTGACTGATCATGCACTGATCACGTGGCTGATCATGCACTGATCACGTGGCTGATCATGCACTGATCACGTGGCTGATCATGCACTGATCACGTGGCTGATCATGCACTGATCACGTGACTGATCATGCACTGATCACGTGGCTGATCATGCACTGATCGTGGACTGATCATGGCTGATCATGCACTGATCATGCGTGATCTGATGATCATGCACTGATCACGTGGCTGATCATGCACTGATCACGTGACTGATCATGCACTGATCACGTGGCTGATCATGCACTGATCACGTGGCTGATCATGCACTGATCACGTGGCTGATCATACACTGATCACGTGGCTGATCATGCACTGATCACGTGGCTGATCATGCACTGATCACGTGGCTGATCATCATGCACTGATCACGTGGCTGATCATGCACTGATCACGTGACTGATCATGCACTGATCACGTGGCTGATCATGCACTGATCACGTGGCTGATCATGCACTGATCACGTGGCTGATCATGCACTGATCACGTGGCTGATCATGCACTGATCACGTGGCTGATCATGCACTGATCACGTGGCTGATCATGCACTGATCACGTGTGCTGATCATGCACTGATCACGTGGCTGATCATGCACTGATCACGTGGCTGATCATGCACTGATCACGTGGCTGATCATGCTGATCACGTGGCTGATCATGCACTGATCACGTGGCTGATCATGCACTGATCGTGGCTGATCATGCACTGATCACGTCACGTGCTGATCATGCACTGATCACTGATCTGTGCACTGATCTGATCACTGACTCATCGTGCACTGATCATGGCTGATCATGCACTGATCACGTGGCTGATCATGCACTGATCACGTGACTGATCATGCACTGATCACGTGGCTGATCATGCACTGATCACGTGGCTGATCATGCACTGATCACGTGGCTGATCATGCACTGATCACGTGGCTGATCATGCACTGATCACGTGGCTGATCATGCACTGATCACGTGGCTGATCATGCACTGATCACGTGGCTGATCATGCACTGATCACGTGGCTGATCATGCACTGATCACGTGGCTGATCATGCACTGATCGTGACTGTGGCTGATCATGCACTGATCACGTGGCTGATCATGCACTGATCACGTGGCTGATCATGCACTGATCACGTGGCTGATCATGCACTGATCACGTGACTGATCATGCACTGATCACGTGGCTGATCATGCACTCTGATCACGTGACTGATCATGCACTGATCACGTGCTGATCATGCACTGATGCACTGATCATGCACTGATCGTGGCTGATCATGCACTGATCACCGTGGCTGATCATGCACTGATCACGTGACTGATCATGCACTGATCACGTGGCTGATCATGCACTGATCGTGGCTGATCATGCACTGATCACGTGGCTGATCATGCACTGATCACGTGGCTGATCATGCACTGATCACGTGACTGATCATGCACTGATCACGTGGCTGATCATGCACTGATCGTGACTGATCATGATCACTGATCATGCACTGATCATGCACTGATCACGCTGCTGATCATGCACTGATCACGTGGCTGATCATGCACTGATCACGTGACTGATCATGCACTGATCACGTGGCTGATCATGCACTGATCACGTGGCTGATCATGCACTGATCACGTGGCTGATCATGCACTGATCACGTGGCTGATCATGCACTGATCACGTGGCTGATCATGCACTGATCACGTGACTGATCATGCACTGATCACGTGGCTGATCATGCACTGATCACGTGGCTGATCATGCACTGATCACGTGACTGATCATGCACTGATCGCGTGTGCTGATCATGCACTGATCACGTGGCTGATCATGCACTGATCACGCTGCTGATCATGCACTGATCACGTGGCTGATCATGCACTGATCACGTGGCTGATCATGCACTGATCACGTGCTGATCATGCACTGATCACGTGACTGATCATGCACTGATCACGTGGCTGATCATGCACTGATCACGTGGCTGATCATGCACTGATCACGTGGCTGATCATGCACTGATCACGTGGCTGATCATGCACTGATCACGTGGCTGATCATGCACTGATCACGTGGCTGATCATGCACTGATCACGTGGCTGCTGATCATGCACTGATCACGTGGCTGATCATGCACTGATCACGTGGCTGATCATGCACTGATCACGTGGCTGATCATGCACTGATCGTGACTGATCTGCACTGATCATGCACTGATGATCACGTGGCTGATCATGCACTGATCACGTGGCTGATCATGCACTGATCACGTGGCTGATCATGCACTGATCGTGGCTGATCATGCACTGATCACGTGGCTGATCATGCACTGATCACGTGGCTGATCATGCACTGATCACGTGGCTGATCATGCACTGATCACGTGCTGATCATGCACTGATCACGTGGCTGATCATGCACTGATCGCGTGGCTGATCATGCACTGATCGTGGCTGATCATGCACTGATCACGTGGCTGATCATGCACTGATCACGTGACTGATCATGCACTGATCACGTGGCTGATCATGCACTGATCACGTGGCTGATCATGCACTGATCACGTGGCTGATCATGCACTGATCACGTGGCTGATCATGCACTGATCACGTGCTGATCATGCACTGATCACGTGGCTGATCATGCACTGATCGCGTGGCTGATCATGCACTGATCACGTGGCTGATCATGCACTGATCACGTGGCTGATCATGCACTGATCACGTGGCTGATCATGCACTGATCACGTGCTGATCATGCACTGATCACGTGACTGATCATGCACTGATCGCGTGGCTGATCATGCACTGATCACGTGGCTGATCATGCACTGATCTGATCACGTGACTGATCATGCACTGATCACGTGGCTGATCATGCACTGATCACGTGGCTGATCATGCACTGATCACGTGGCTGATCATGCACTGATCGTGCTGATCATGCACTGATCACGTGGCTGATCATGCACTGATCACGTGGCTGATCATGCACTGATCGTGTGGCTGATCATGCACTGATCACGTGGCTGATCATGCACTGATCACGTGGCTGATCATGCACTGATCACGTGGCTGATCATGCACTGATCACGTGGCTGATCATGCACTGATCACGTGACTGATCATGCACTGATCACGTGGCTGATCATGCACTGATCACGTGGCTGATGCACTGATCATGCACTGATCACACTGGCTGATCATGCACTGATCACGTGGCTGATCATGCACTGATCACGTGCTGATCATGCACTGATCGCGTGGCTGATCATGCACTGATCACGTGGCTGATCATGCACTGATCACGTGGCTGATCATGCACTGATCACGTGCTGATCATGCACTGATCCGTGGCTGATCATGCACTGATCATCGTGGCTGATCATGCACTGATCACGTGGCTGATCATGCACTGATCACGTGGCTGATCATGCACTGACTGTGGCTGATCATGCACTGATCACGTGCTGATCACTGATCACGTGGCTGATCATGCACTGATCACGTGGCTGATCATGCACTGATCACGTGGCTGATCATACACTGATCACGTGACTGATCATGCACTGATCACGTGGCTGATCATGCACTGATCGTGGCTGATCATGCACTGATCACGTGGCTGATCATGCACTGATCACGTGGCTGATCATGCACTGATCACGTGGCTGATCATGCACTGATCACGTGGCTGATCATGCACTGATCACGTGGCTGATCATGCACTGATCACGCGTGGCTGATCATGCACTGATCACGTGGCTGATCATGCACTGATCACGTGGCTGATCATGCACACTGATCACGTGACTGATCATGCACTGATCACGTGACTGATCATGCACTGATCACGTGGCTGATCATGCACTGATCACGTGACTGATCATGCACTGATCACGTGGCTGATCATGCTGATCGCGTGACTGATCATGCACTGATCACTGACTGATCGTGACTGATCATGCACTGATCACGTGGCTGATCATGCACTGATCACGTGGCTGATCATGCACTGATCACGTGGCTGATCATGCACTGATCACGTGGCTGATCATGCACTGATCACGTGGCTGATCATGCACTGATCACGTGGCTGATCATGCACTGATCGTGGCTGATCATGCACTGATCACGTGGCTGATCATGCACTGATCACGTGGCTGATCATGCACTGATCACGTGGCTGATCATGCACTGATCACGTGACTGATCATGCACTGATCGTGGCTGATCATGCACTGATCACGTGGCTGATCATGCACTGATCACGTGGCTGATCATGCACTGATCACGTGACTGATCATGCACTGATCGTGGCTGATCATGCACTGATCACGTGGCTGATCATGCACTGATCACGTGGCTGATCATGCACTGATCACGTGGCTGATCATGCACTGATCACGTGGCTGATCATACACTGATCACGTGGCTGATCATGCACTGATCACGTGGCTGATCATGCACTGATCACGTGGCTGATCATGCACTGATCACGTGGCTGATCATGCACTGATCACGTGGCTGATCATGCACTGATCACGCACTGATCATGCGTGGCTGATCATGCACTGATCACGTGGCTGATCATGCACTGATCACGTGGCTGATCATGCACTGATCACGTGGCTGATCATGCACTGATCACGTGTGACTGATCATGCACTGATCACGTGGCTGATCATGCACTGATCACGTGGCTGATCATGCACTGATCACGTGCTGATCATGCACTGATCACGTGACTGATCATGCACTGATCACGTGGCTGATCATGCACTGATCACGTGGCTGATCATGCACTGATCACACGTGGCTGATCATGCACTGATCACGTGGCTGATCATGCACTGATCACGTGGCTGATCATGCACTGATCACGTGACTGATCATGCACTGATCACGTGGCTGATCATGCACTGATCGTGGCTGATCATGCACTGATCACGTGGCTGATCATGCACTGATCTGATCGTGGCTGATCATGCACTGATCGCGCTGACTGATCACGTGCTGATGATGCGTGATCTGATCATCATGCACTGATCACGTGGCTGATCATCATGCACTGATCACGTGGCTGATCATGCACTGATCACGTGACTGATCATGCACTGATCACGTGGCTGATCATGCACTGATCACGTGGCTGATCATGCACTGATCATGCGTGGCTGATCATGCACTGATGTGACTGATCATGCACTGATCACGTGGCTGATCATGCACTGATCACGTGGCTGATCATGCACTGATCACGTGTGCTGATCATGCACTGATCACGTGGCTGATCATGCACTGATCGCGTGGCTGATCATGCACTGATCACGTGGCTGATCATGCACTGATCACGTGACTGATCATGCACTGATCACGTGGCTGATCATGCACTGATCACGTGGCTGATCATGCACTGATCGTGGCTGATCATGCACTGATCACGTGACTGATCATGCACTGATCACGTGACTGATCATGCACTGATCACGTGGCTGATCATGCACTGATCACGTGGCTGATCATGCACTGATCACGTGGCTGATCATGCACTGATCACGTGGCTGATCATGCACTGATCGCGTGGCTGATCATGCACTGATCACGTGGCTGATCATGCACTGATCACGTGGCTGATCATGCACTGATCACGTGGCTGATCATGCACTGATCACGTGGCTGATCATGCACTGATCACGTGGCTGATCATGCACTGATCACGTGGCTGATCATGCACTGATCGCGTGGCTGATCATGCACTGATCACGTGGCTGATCATGATGCACTGATCACGTGGCTGATCATGCACTGATCACGTGGCTGATCATGCACTGATCACGTGGCTGATCATGCACTGATCACGTGACTGATCATGCACTGATCACGTGGCTGATCATGCACTGATCACGTGGCTGATCATGCACTGATCACGTGGCTGATCATGCACTGATCGCTCACGTGCTGATCATCACTGATCATCGTGGCTGATCATGCACTGATCATGCGTGGCTGATCATGCACTGATCACGTGGCTGATCATGCACTGATCACGTGGCTGATCATGCACTGATCACGTGGCTGATCATGCACTGATCACGTGACTGATCATGCACTGATCACGTGGCTGATCATGCACTGATCACGCTGATCTGATCATGATCTGATGATCGTGGCTGATCATGCACTGATCACGTGGCTGATCATGCACTGATCACGTGGCTGATCATGCACTGATCACGTGGCTGATCATGCACTGATCACGTGGCTGATCATGCACTGATCACGTGGCTGATCATGCACTGATCACGTGGCTGATCATGCACTGATCACGTGGCTGATCATGCACTGATCGTGTGACTGATCATGCACTGATCACGTGGCTGATCATGCACTGATCACGTGGCTGATCATCACTGATCACTGATCACGTGACTGATCACGTGCTGATCATGCACTGATCACGTGGCTGATCATGCACTGATCACGTGGCTGATCATGCACTGATCACGTGACTGATCATGCACTGATCACGTGGCTGATCATGCACTGATCACGTGGCTGATCATGCACTGATCACGTGGCTGATCATGCACTGATCACGTGGCTGATCATGCACTGATCACGTGGCTGATCATGCACTGATCACGTGGCTGATCATGCACTGATCACGCGTGGCTGATCATGCACTGATCACGTGGCTGATCATGCACTGATCGTGACTGATCATGCACTGATCACGTGGCTGATCATGCACTGATCACGTGGCTGATCATGCACTGATCACGTGGCTGATCATGCACTGATCACGTGGCTGATCATGCACTGATCACGTGGCTGATCATGCACTGATCACGTGGCTGATCATGCACTGATCACGTGGCTGATCATGCACTGATCACGTGGCTGATCATGCACTGATCACGTGGCTGATCATGCACTGATCACGTGGCTGATCATGCACTGATCACGTGGCTGATCATGCACTGATCACGTGGCTGATCATGCACTGATCACGTGACTGATCATGCACTGATCACGTGGCTGATCATGCACTGATCACGTGGCTGATCATGCACTGATCACGTGGCTGATCATGCACTGATCACGTGACTGATCATGCACTGATCGTGGCTGATCATGCACTGATCACGTGGCTGATCATGCACTGATCACGTGCTGATCATGCACTGATCACGTGGCTGATCATGCACTGATCGTGACTGATCACGTGACTGATCATGCACTGATCATGCACTGATCTGATGCATCATGCACTGATCACGTGGCTGATCATGCACTGATCACGTGGCTGATCATGCACTGATCACGTGGCTGATCATGCACTGATCACGTGGCTGATCATGCACTGATCACGTGGCTGATCATGCACTGATCACGTGGCTGATCATGCACTGATCACGTGACTGATCATGCACTGATCACGTGGCTGATCATGCACTGATCACGTGGCTGATCATGCACTGATCACGTGGCTGATCATGCACTGATCACGTGGCTGATCATGCACTGATCACGTGACTGATCATGCACTGATCACGTGCTGATCATGCACTGATCACGTGACTGATCATGCACTGATCACGTGTGCTGATCATGCACTGATCACGTGACTGATCATGCACTGATCACGTGACTGATCATGCACTGATCACGTGGCTGATCATGCACTGATCACGTGGCTGATCATGCACTGATCACGTGACTGATCATGCACTGATCCGTGTGGCTGATCATGCACTGATCCCGTGGCTGATCATGCACTGATCACGTGGCTGATCATGCACTGATCACGTGGCTGATCATGCACTGATCACGTGGCTGATCATGCACTGATCACGTGGCTGATCATGCACTGATCACGTGTGACTGATCATGCACTGATCACGTGACTGATCATGCACTGATCACGTGGCTGATCATGCACTGATCACGTGGCTGATCATGCACACTGATCACGTGGCTGATCATGCACTGATCACGTGACTGATCATGCACTGATCACGTGACTGATCATGCACTGATCACGTGGCTGATCATGCACTGATCACGTGGCTGATCATGCACTGATCACGTGCTGATCATGCACTGATCACGTGGCTGACTGATCACTGATCACGTGGCTGATCATGCACTGATCACGTGGCTGATCATGCACTGATCACGTGACTGATCATGCACTGATCACGTGGCTGATCATGCACTGATCACGTGGCTGATCATGCACTGATCACGTGGCTGATCATGCACTGATCGTGCTGCTGATGACTGATCACGTGGCTGATCATGCACTGATCACGTGACTGATCATGCACTGATCACGTGATGATCGTGGCTGATCACGCACTGATCACTCGGTGCTGATCATGCACTGATCACGTGGCTGATCACACTGATCATGTGCTGATCATGCACTGATCACGTGGCTGATCATGCACTGATCACGTGACTGATCATGCACTGATCACGTGGCTGATCATGCACTGATCACGTGGCTGATCATGCACTGATCGTGGCTGATCATGCACTGATCACGCAGCTGATGCATGCACGTGCTGATCATGTGGCTGAGCTGATCTGTGTCAACTGATGAGCATCACGTGACTGATCGCGTGCTGCTGATCATGCACTGATCACGTGACTGATCATGCACTGATCACGTGGCTGATCATGCACTGATCACGTGGCTGATCATGCACTGATCACGTGGCTGATCATGCACTGATCACGTGGCTGATCATGCACTGATCACGTGGCTGATCATGCACTGATCACATGACTGATCATGCACACTGATCACGTGACTGATCATGCACTGATCGCGTGGCTATCATGCACTGATCACGTGGCTGATCATGCACTGATCGTGACTGATCATGCACTGATCGCGTGACTGATCATACACTGATCAGGTGACTGATCATGCACTGATCACGTGGCTATCATGCACTATTCACGTGGCTGATCATGCACTGATCACCTGCCTGATCATGCACTGATCACGTGACTAATCATGCACTGATCACGTGGCTATCATGCACTGATCCCATGGCTGATCATTCACTGATCACGTGACTGATCATACACTGGTCACGTGGCTATCATGCACTGATCACGTGGCTGATCATGCACTGATACCGTGACTGAGCATGGACTGATCACGTGACTGATCATGCACTGATCGTGACTGATCATGCACTGATCGTGGCTGATGGTGATCATGTGGCTGATCATGTTTGCTATCATACACTGATCATGTGCCTGATCCGTGGGTAATAAACAAATCATCAGCTGGCTGAGTATCGCGATCAATCAAACAGTCAGCAGGCAATAATCATGGAACTCAGCTGTCACGTGGCTGATCATGCTGCTCAGCTGGCAATAATCAAGCTGAGCTGAGCAGGCTGATCACGTGGCTGATCATGCGCTGATCACGTGCTGGCAATTGTCAAGCAGATGAGCAGACGGTAATCACGTGGCTCATCATGGCCTGATCACGTGACTGATCATGCACTGTTCACGTGGCTGATCATGCACTGATCACGTGATTGATCATGCACTGATCACGTGGCTGATCATGCACTGATCACGTGGCTGATCATACACTGTTCACGTGTCTGACCATGCACTGATCACGTGGCTGATCATACACTGCTCACGTAACTGATCATGCACTGATCACGTGGCTATCATGCACTGATCACGTGGCTGATCATGCACTGTTCACGTGTCTGATCACACACTGATCACGTGACTGATCATGCGGTGATCACGTGGCTGATCATGCACTGATCACGTGTCTGATCATACTCTGATCACGTGACTGATCATGCACACATCACGTGGCTATCATGCACTGATCACGTGGCTGATCATGCACTGATCACGTGGCTGATCATACACTGATCTGATCATGCACTGATCACGTGACTGATCATGCACTGATCACGTGGCTGATCATGCACTGATCACGTGACTGATCATGCACTGATCACGTGACTGATCATGCACTGATCACGTGGCTGATCATGCTCTGATCACGTGGCTGATCATGCACTGATCGTGGCTGATCATGTACTGATCACGTGGCTGATCATGCACTGATCGTGACTGATCATGCACTGATCACGTGGCTGATCCTGCACTGATCACGTGGCTCATCATGCACTGATCACGTGGCTGATCACACATGATCACGTGATCTGACTGATCACGTGCTGATCATGCACTGATCACGTGGCTGATCATGCACTGATCACGTGGCTGATCATGCACTGATCACGTGGCTGATCATGCACTGATCACGTGGCTGATCATGCACACTGATGATCATGCACTGATCACGTGGCTGATCACACACTGATCACGTGACTGATCATGACTGATCACGCCTGATCACTGATGACTGATCATGCACTGATCACGTGGCTGATCATCGGCTGATCTGATCATGCACTGATCACGTGGCTGATCATGCACTGATCACGTGACTGATCATGCACTGATCACGTGACTGATCATGCACTGATCACGTGGCTGATCATGCACTGATCACGTGGCTGATCATGCACTGATCGCGTGGCTGATCATGCACTGATCACGTGGCTGATCATGCACTGATCACGTGGCTGATCATGCACTGATCACGTGACTGATCATGCACTGATCACGTGGCTGATCATGCACTGATCACGTGGCTGATCATGCACTGATCACGTGGCTGATCATGCACTGATCACGTGACTGATCATGCACTGATCACGTGACTGATCATGCACTGATCACGTGGCTGATCATGCACTGATCGTGGCTGATCATGATCTGATCACGTGCTGATCACGTGATCTGATGATCATGCACTGATCACGTGACTGATCATGCACTGATCACGTGGCTGATCATGCACTGATCACTTGGCTGATCATGCACTGATCACGTGGCTGATCATGCACTGATCACGTGGCTGATCATGCTGATCACGTGGCTGATCATCATGGCTGATCATGCACTGATCACGTGGCTGATCATGCACTGATCACGTGGCTGATCATGCACTGATCACGTGGCTGATCATGCACTGATCACGTGGCTGATCATGCACTGATCACGTGGCTGATCATGCACTGATCACGTGACTGATCATGCACTGATCACGTGGCTGATCATGCACTGATCACGTGGCTGATCATGCACTGATCACGTGGCTGATCATGCACTGATCACGTGACTGATCATGCACTGATCACGTGGCTGATCATGCACTGATCACGTGGCTGATCATGCACTGATCACGTGGCTGATCATGCACTGATCACGTGGCTGATCATGCACTGATCACGTGGCTGATCATGCACTGATCACGTGGCTGATCATGCACTGATCACGTGGCTGATCATGCACTGATCACGTGGCTGATCATGCACTGATCACGTGGCTGATCATGCACTGATCACGTGGCTGATCATCATGCACTGATCACGTGGCTGATCATGCACTGATCACGTGGCTGATCATGCACTGATCACGTGGCTGATCATGCACTGATCACGTGGCTCATCATGCACTGATCACGTGGCTGATCATGCACTGATCACGTGGCTGATCATGCACTGATCACGTGGCTGATCATGCACTGATCACGTGGCTGATCATGCACTGATCACGTGGCTGATCATGCACTGATCACGTGGCTGATCATGCACTGATCACGTGGCTGATCATGCACTGATCACGTGGCTGATCATGCACTGATCACGTGGCTGATCATGCACTGATCACGTGGCTGATCATGCACTGATCACGTGGCTGATCATGCACTGATCACGTGGCTGATCATGCACTGATCACGTGGCTGATCATGCACTGATCACGTGCTGATCATGCACTGATCACGTGACTGATCATGCACTGATCGCGTGGCTCATCATGCACTGATCACGCTGTGGCTGATCATGCACTGATCGTGGCTGACTGATCACGTGACTGATCATGACTGATCGCGTGACTGATCATGCATGCACTGATCACGTGGCTGATCATGCACTGATCACGTGGCTGATCATGCACACTGATCCGTGGCTGACTGATCACTGATCACGTGACTGATCATGCACTGATCATGCACTGATCACGTGACTGATCATGCACTGATCACGTGGCTGATCATGCACTGATCACGTGGCTGATCATGCACTGATCACGTGGCTGATCATGCACTGATCACGTGGCTGATCATGCACTGATCACGTGGCTGATCATGCACTGATCACGTGACTGATCATGCACTGATCACGTGGCTGATCATGCACTGATCACGTGACTGATCATGCACTGATCACGTGGCTGATCATGCACTGATCGTGACTGATCATGCACTGATCACGTGGCTGATCATGCACTGATCACGTGGCTGATCATGCACTGAGTCACGTGGCTGATCATGCAACTCATCTGATCATCTGCTGATCATGCACTGATCAGCGTGGCTGATCATGCAGATGATCATGCATGATGCTCATCACTGCATCACGTGCTGATCGTGCACTGATCGTGGCTGATCATGCACTGATCTGTGGCGTGATCTGATCATGCACTGATCACGTGGCTGATCATGCACTGATCACGTGACTGATCATCACACTGATCACGTGGCTCATCATGCACTGATCACGTGGCTGATCATGCACTGATCACGTGGCTGATCATACACTGATCACGTGACTGATCATGCACTGATCACGTGGCTGATCATGCACTGACTGATCATGCACTGATCACGTGCTGATCATGCACTGATCACGTGGCTGATCATGCACTGATCACGTGGCTGATCATGCACTGATCACGTGGCTGATCATGCACTGATCACGTGGCTGATCATGCACTGATCACGTGGCTGATCATGCACTGATCACGTGGCTGATCATGCACTGATCACGTGGCTGATCATGCACTGATCACGTGACTGATCATGCACTGATCGCGTGGCTGATCATGCACTGATCACGTGGCTGATATCATGCACTGATCACGTGGCTGATCATGCACTGATCACGTGACTGATCATGCACTGATCACGTGGCTGATCATGCACTGATCACGTGGCTGATCATGCACTGATCACGTGGCTGATCATGCACTGATCACGTGGCTGATCATGCACTGATCACGTGGCTGATCATGCACTGATCGCGTGGCTGATCATGCACTGATCACGTGGCTGATCATGCACTGATCACGTGGCTGATCATGCACTGATCACGTGACTGATCATGCACTGATCACGTGACTGATCATGCACTGATCACGTGGCTGATCATGCACTGATCACGTGGCTGATCATGCACTGATCACGTGCCTGATCATGCACTGATCACGTGACTGATCATGCACTGATCACGTGGCTGATCATGCACTGATCACGTGGCTGATCATGCACTGATCACGTGGCTGATCATGCACTGATCACGTGACTGATCATGCACTGATCACGTGGCTGATCATGCACTGATCACGTGGCTGATCATGCACTGATCACGTGGCTGATCATGCACTGATCACGTGGCTGATCATGCACTGATCACGTGGCTGATCATGCACTGATCACGTGGCTGATCATGCACGTGCTGATCATGCACTGATCACGATGACGTGACTGATCATGCACTGATCACGTGACTGATCATGCACTGATCACGTGGCTGATCATGCACTGATCACGTGGCTGATCATGCACTGATCACGTGGCTGATCATGCACTGATCACGTGGCTGATCATGCACTGATCACGTGGCTGATCATGCACTGATCACGTGGCTGATCATGCACTGATCACTGATCATGTGACTGATCATGCACTGATGATCACGTGCTGATCATGCACTGATCACGTGGCTGATCATGCACTGATCATGCGTGACTGATCACACTGATCACGTGATCATGCACTGATCACGTGACTGCTGATCATGCACTGATCACGTGGCTGATCATGCACTGATCACGTGACTGATCATGCACTGATCACGTGGCTGATCATGCACTGATCACGTGGCTGATCATGCACTGATCACGTGACTGATCATGCACTGATCACGTGGCTGATCATGCACTGATCTGATCGTGGCTGATCATGCACTGATCGTGGCTGATCATGCACTGATGTGTGGCTGATCATGCACTGATCACGTGACTGATCATGCACTGATCACGTGGCTGATCATGCACTGATCACGTGGCTGATCATGCACTGATCACGTGGCTGATCATGCACTGATCACGTGACTGATCATGCACTGATCACGTGGCTGATCATGCACTGATCACGTGGCTGATCATGCACTGATCACGTGGCTGATCATGCATGCACGTGTGACTGATCACATGCACTGATCACGTGGCTGATCATGGCTGATCATCACTGTCATGCACTGATCATGCACTGATCACGTGACTGATCATGCACTGATCACGTGGCTGATCATGCACTGATCACGTGGCTGATCATGCACTGATCATGTGACTGATCATGCACTGATCACGTGACTGATCATGCACTGATCACGTGCTGATCATGCACTGATCACGTGGCTGATCATGCACTGATCACGTGGCTGATCATGCACTGATCACGTGACTGATCATGCACTGATCACGTGGCTGATCATGCACTGATCACGTGGCTGATCATGCACTGATCACGTGGCTGATCATGCACTGATCACGTGGCTGATCATACACTGATCACGTGGCTGATCATGCACTGATCACGTGGCTGATCATGCACTGATCACGTGGCTGATCATGCACTGATCACGTGCTGATCATGCACTGATCACGTGACTGATCATGCACTGATCACGTGACTGATCATGCACTGATCACGTGGCTGATCATGCACTGATCACGTGGCTGATGCACACTGATCACGTGGCTGATCATGCACTGATCACGTGACTGATCATGCACTGATCACGTGGCTGATCATGCACTGATCACGTGGCTGATCATGCACTGATCACGTGGCTGGCTGATCATGCACTGATCGTGGCTGATCATGCACTGATCACGTGGCTGATCATGCACTGATCACGTGGCTGATCATGCACTGATCACGTGGCTGATCATGCACTGATCACGTGGCTGATCATGCACTGATCATGTGGCTGATCATGCACTGATCACGTGGCTGATCATGCACTGATGATCGCTGGCTGATCATCACGCACTGATCATGCACTGATCACGTGACTGATCATGCACTGATCACGTGACTGATCATGCACTGATCACGTGGCTGATCATGCACTGATCACGTGGCTGATCATGCACTGATCACGTGGCTGATCATGCACTGATCACGTGGCTGATCATGCACTGATCACGTGGCTGATCATGCACTGATCACGTGGCTGATCATGCACTGATCACGTGGCTGATCATGCACTGATCACGTGGCTGATCATGCACTGATCACGTGGCTGATCATGCACTGATCACGTGGCTGATCATGCACTGATCACGTCGTGGCTGATCATGCACTGATCACGTGGCTGATCATGCACTGATCACGTGGCTGATCATGCACTGATCACGTGCTGATCATGCACTGATCACGTGGCTGATCATGCACTGATCACGTGGCTGATCATGCACTGATCACGTGACTGATCATGCACTGATCACGTGGCTGATCATGCACTGATCACGTGGCTGATCATGCACTGATCACGTGGCTGATCATGCACTGATCACGTGGCTGATCATGCACTGATCACGTGGCTGATCTGATCATCGTGGCTGATGATCTGATCACGTGACTCATCATGCACTGATCACGTGACTGATCATGCATGCACTGATCATGTGGCTGATCTGCTGATCATGCGTGGCTGATCACGTGGCTGATCATGCACTGATCGTGGCTGATCATGCACTGATCATCGTGGCTGATCATGCACTGATCACGTGACTGATCATGCACTGATCACGTGGCTGATCATGCACTGATCACGTGGCTGATCATGCACTGATCACGTGGCTGATCATACACTGATCACGTGGCTGATCATGCACTGATCACGTGACTGATCATGCACTGATCACGTGGCTGATCATGCACTGATCACGTGGCTGATCATGCACTGATCACGTGGCTGATCATCATGCTGATCACGTGGCTGATCATGCACTGATCACGTGGCTGATCATGCACTGATCACGTGACTGATCGCACACTGATCACGTGACTGATCATGCACTGATCACGTGACTCATGCACTGATCATGCGTGATCTGATGCATGCACTGATCACGTTTGCTGATCATGCACTGATCACGTGCCTCTGATCATGCACTGATCACGTGGCTGATCATGCACTGATCACGTGGCTGAATCATGCTGATCACGCACGCACTGATCACGTGATGATCATGCGTGACTGATCATGCACTGATCACGCTGCTGATCATGCACTGATCACGTGCTGATCATGCACTGATCACGTGACTGATCATGCACTGATCACGTGGCTGATCATGCACTGATCTGCGTGGCTGATCATGCTGATGATCACGTGACTGATCATGCACTGATCACGTGGCTGATCATGCACTGATCACGTGGCTGATCATGCACTGATCACGTAGCTATCATGCACTGATCACATGGCTATCATGCAGTGATCCCATGGCTCATCATGCACTGATCACGTGCCTGATCATGCACTTATCACTTGACTGATCATGCACTGATCACGTGCCTGATCATGCACTGATCACGTGGCTGATCATGCACTGATCACGTGGCTGATCATGCACTGATCACGTGGCTGATCATGCACTGATCACGTGGCTGATCATGCACTGATCACGTGGCTGATCATGCACTGATCACGTGGCTGATCATGCACTGATCACGTGGCTGATCATGCACTGATCACGTGACTGATCATGCACTGATCACATGGCTCATCATGCACTGATCACGTGGCTGATCATGCACTGATCACGTGGCTCATCTGATCACGCACTGATCACGTGGCTGATCATGCACTGATCACGTGGCTGATCATGCACTGATCACGTGACTGATCATGCACTGATCACGTGGATGATCATGCACTGATCACGTGGCTCATCATGCACTGATCATCGTGGCTGATCATGCACTGATCACGTGGCTGATCATGCACTGATCACGTGGCTGATCATGCACTGATCACGTGGCTGATCATGCACTGATCACGTGGCTGATCATGCACTGATCACGTGGCTGATCATGCACTGATCACGTGGCTGATCATGCACTGATCGTGTGGCTGATCATGCACTGATCACGTGGCTGATCATGCACTGATCACGTGGCTGATCATGCACTGATCACGTGACTGATCATCATGCACTGATCACGTGACTGATCATGCACTGATCACGTGGCTGATCATGCACTGATCACGTGGCTGATCATGCACTGATCACGTGGCTGATCATGCACTGATCACGTGACTGATCATGCACTGATCACGTGGCTGATCATGCACTGATCACGTGGCTGATCATGCACTGATGATCACTGACTGATGATCATGCACTGATCACGTGACTGATCACTGCACTGATGCACTGATCATGCACTGATCATGCATCACGTCTGATCATGCACTGATCGCGTGGCTGATCATGCACTGATCACGTGGCTGATCATGCACTGATCACGTGACTGATCATGCACTGATCACGTGACTGATCATGCACTGATCACGTGGCTGATCATGCACTGATCACGTGGCTGATCATGCACTGATCACGTGGCTGATCATGCACTGATCACGTGACTGATCATGCACTGATCACGTGGCTGATCATGCACTGATCACGTGACTGTGCATGCACTGATCACGTGGCTGATCATGCAATGATCACGTGGCTGATCATGCACTGATCACGTGGCTGATCATGCACTGATCACGTGACTGATCATGCACTGATCACGTGGCTGATCATGCACTGATCACGTGGCTGATCATGCACTGGTCACCGTGATCTGATCATGCCTATCTGCACTGCATGTTTGATGATCACACACTGATCATGGCATCATCTGGAGGCAATGAACAAAGAGCTGAGTAGGCAGGAATCAGTCAGCGTGGCTATAATCATGGAACTCAGCTGTGAGGAATCATGCTGCTCAGCTGGCAATAATCAAGCAGCTGAGCAGGCGTGAATCATGCAGCTCAGCTGGCGTGTTGTCATGCAGATGACGGCAGGAATCATGCAGCTCATCGCGTGGCAATTGTCAAGCAAATGAGCAGACTGATCATCACTCAGCGTGGCTCAGCATGGCCTGATCACGTGACTGAGCATGCACTGTTCACGTGGCTGATCATACACTGATCACGTGATTGATCATGCACTGATCACGTGGCTGATCATGCACTGATCACGTGTCTGACCATGCACTGATCACGTGGCTGATCATGCACTGATCACGAAACTGATCATGCACTGATCACGTGGCTGATCATGCACTGATCACGTGACTGATCATGCACTGATCACGTGGCTATCATGCACTGATATCATGCACTGATCACTGATCGCGTGGCTGATCATGCACTGAACATGACTGATCATGCACTGATCACGTGACTGATCATGCACTGATCACGTGGCTGATCATGCACTGATCACGTGGCTGATCATGCACTGATCACGTGGCTGATCATGCACTGATCACGTGACTGATCATACACTGATCAGGTGACTGATCATGCACACTGATCACGTGGCTGATCATCACTGATGATCGTGGCTGATCATCACTGATCACGACTGATCATGCACTGATCACGTCTGATCATGCACTGATCACGTGACTGATCATGCACTGATCACGTGGCTGATCATACACTGATCACGTGACTGATCATGCACTGATGATCACGTTGCTATCATTCACTGATCACGTGGCTGATCATGCACTCTGATCTCCTGATCATGCACTGATCATGTGACTGATCACTGATCGTAACTGATCATGCACTGATCACGTGACTGATCATGCACTGATCACGTGGCTGATCATGCACTGATCACGTGACTGATCATGCACTGATCTCGTGACTGATCATGCACTGCTCACGTGGCTGATCATGCACTGATCACGTGGCTGATCATGCACTGATCACGTGACTGATCATGCACTGATGATCTGATGATCATGCACTGATGATCATGGCTGATCACTGATCACGTGGCTGATCATGCACTGATCACGTGGCTGATCATGCACTGATCACGTGACTGATCA
The DNA here is from genome assembly GCF_027580195.1 of Bos mutus. Taxonomy (NCBI): domain Eukaryota; kingdom Metazoa; phylum Chordata; class Mammalia; order Artiodactyla; family Bovidae; genus Bos; species Bos mutus. Next base: position 45,068 of record NW_027219923.1, read on the forward strand.
TGCACTGTTCACACTGGCTGATCATGCACTGATCACGTGGCTGATCATGCACTGATCACGTGACTGATCATGAACTGATCACGTGGCTGATCATTCACTGATCACGTGGCTATCTTGCACTGATCACGTGCTGATCATCATGCACTGATCACGTGACTGATCATGCACTGATCAACACGTACTGTATCATGCACTGATCACGTGGCTGATCATCACATTGATCACGTGGCTGATCATGCACTGATCACGTGGCTGATCATGCACTGATCACGTAGCTGATCATGCACTGATCACGTGGCTGATCATGCACTGATCACGTGGCTGATCATGCACTGATCACGTGGCTGATCATGCACTGATCACGTGACTGATCATGCACTGATCACGTGGCTGATCATGCACTGATCACGTGGCTGATCATGCACTGATCACGTGGCTGATCATGCACTGATCACGTGCCTGATCATGCAGACTGATCACGTGACTGATCATGCACTGATCACGTGGCTGATCATGCACTGATCATCGTGGCTGATCATGCACTGATCACGTGACTGATCATGCACTGATCATCACGTGCTGATCATGCACTGATCACGTGGCTGATCATGCACTGATCACGTGACTGATCATGCACTGATCACGTGGCTGATCATGCACTGATCACGTGACTGCTCACGTGGCTGATCATGCACTGATCACGTAGCTCATCATGCACTGATCACGTGACTGATCATGCACTGATCACGTGACTGATCATGCACTGATCACGTGGCTGATCATGCACTGATCACGTGGCTGATCATGCACTGATCACGTGACTGATCATGCACTGATCACGTGACTGATCATCATGCACTGATCACGTGGCTGATCATGCACTGATCACGTGACAAATCATGCACTGATCACGTGGCTGATCATGCACTGATCACGTGGCTGATCATGCACTGATCACGTGACTGATCATGCACTGATCACGTGGCTGATCATGCACTGATCACGTGGCTGATCATGCACTGATGATCTGATCATGCTGATCACGTGCACTGATCATCACTGATCACGTGACTGATCATGCACTGATCACGTGGCTGATCATGCACTGATCACGTGACTGATCATGCACTGATCACGTGACTGATCATGCACTGATCACGTGGCTGATCATGCACTGATCACGTGGCTGATCATGCACTGATCACGTGACTGATCATGCACTGATCACGTGGCTGATCATGCACTGATCACGTGACTGATCATGCACTGATCACGTGGCTGATCATGCACTGATCACGTGGCTGATCATGCACTGATCACGTGGCTGATCATGCACGTGATCACGATCACTGCTGATCATGCACTGATCACGTGGCATGATCATGCACTGATCACGTGGCTGATCATGCACTGATCACGTGCTGATCACACTGTGGCTGATCATCATGCACTGATCACGTGACTGATCATGCTGATCATGCACTGATCACGTGGCTGATCATGCACTGATCACGTGACTGATCATGCACTGATCACGTGACTGATCATGCACTGATCACGTGGCTGATCATGCACTGATCACGTGGCTGATCATGCACTGATCACTGCCTGGTCATGCACTGATCACGTGACTGATCATGCACTGATCACGTGGCTGATCATGCACTGATCACGTGGCTGATCATGCACTGATCACGTGGCTGATCATGCACTGATCACGTGGCTATCATGCACTGATCACGTGGCTGATCATGCACTGATCACGTGACTGATCATGCACTGATCATGTGACTGATCATGCACTGATGATGATCATGCACTATCATGCACATGATCACGTGACTGATCATGCACTGATCACGGTGCTGATCATGCACTGATCGTGTTGCTATCATGCACTGATCACGTGTGGCTGATGGCTGCATGATCACACTGATCATACACTGATCGTGTGCAGAGCTGATCATGTGACTGATCAAACTGATCACGTGACTGATAATCATGAACTGAGCTGTGAGGCTGATCATGCTGCTGATCACGCAATAATCATGCACAGCGTGACTGATCATGCACTGATCACGTTGCTGATCATGCAATGATCACGCAGATGATCAGACAGTAATCACGTGGCTGATCATGCACTGATCACGTGACTGATCATGCACTGATCACGTGGCTGATCATGCACTGATCACGTGGCTGATCATGCACTGATCACGTGGCTGATCATGCACTGATCACGTGGCTGATCATGCAATGATCACGCAGCTACCATGTCCTGGTCACATGACTGATCATGCACTGATCATGTGACTGATCATGCACTGATCACGTGGCTATCATGCACTACTTACGTGGCTGATCATGCAATGATCATGTAGCTACCATGTACCGGTCACGTGACTGATCATACACCCATCAGGTGACTGATCATGCACTGATCACGTGGCTATCATGCACTATTCACGTGGCTGATCATACACTGATCACCTGCCTGGTCATGCACAGGTCACGTGACTAATCATGAACTGATCACGTAGCTATCATGCACTGATCACCTGGCTGATCATGCACTGATCACGTGGCTATCATGCAATGATCACCTGGCTATCATGCACTGATCACTTGGCTGATCATGCACTGATACCGTGACTGAGCATGGACTGATCACATGACTATCATGTAGTGATCACGTGACTTAATGGTGGTGATCATGCGCTGATCATGTTTGTATCATCATCACTGACTGATCATGTGCCTCTGGAGGCAATAAACAAAGAGCTGAGTAGGCACGAATCAAACAGTCAGCAGGCAATAATCATGGAACTCAGCTGTGAGGAATCATGCTGCTCAGCTGGCAATAATCAAGCAGCTGAGCAGGCAGGAATTACGCAGCACAGCTGGCAATTGTCAAGCAGATGAGCAGACAGTCATCACGCAGCTCAGCAGGCCCTGATCACGTGATTGAGCATGCACTGTTCACGTGGCTGATCATACACTGATCACGTGATTGATCATGCACTGATCACTTGGATATCATGCACTGATCACGTGGCTGATCATACAATGTTCACGTGTCTGACCATGCACTGATCACGTGGCTGATCATACACTGCTCAGGTAACTGATCATGCACTGATCACGTGGCTATCATACACTGAGCACGTGGCTGAACATGCACTGTTCACGTGGCTGATCACACACCTGTCACGTGACTGATCATGCAGTGATCACGTGGAACTCATGCACTGATTACGGGTCTGATCATACTCTGCTAACGTAATTGATCATGCACACATCACTAGGTTATCATGCACTGCTCACGTGGCTCGTCTTGCAATGATCACGTAGCTACCATATAGTGGTCACGTGACTCATTATGCACAGATCATGTAAATGATCATGCACTGTTCACGTGACTGATCATGTACTGATCACGTGACTGATCATGCACTGATCACGTGGCTATCATGCTCTGCTCACGTGGCTGATCATGCAATGATCACGTAGCAACCATGTACTGGTCACGTGACTGATCATGCACTGATCACGTAAAATTGATCCTGCACAGATCACGTGGCTCATCATGCACTGATCACGTGGCTGATCACACATGTATCACGTGACTGATCATGCACTGATCACGTGTCTCTCATGCACTGATCACGTGGCTATCATGCACTGATCACGTGGATATGATGCACTGATCACGTGGCTATCATGCACTGATATCATGCACTGATCACGTGGCTGATCACACACGTATCACGTGACTGATCATGCACTGATCACGTGACTGATCATGCACTGATCACGTGGCTGATCATGCACTGATCACGTGGCTATCATGCACTGATCACGTGGCTGATCATGCAATGATCACGTAGCTACCATGTACTGGTCACGTGACTGATCATGCACTGATCACGTAATTATTCCTGCACTGATCACGTGGCTCATCACGCACTGATCACTTGGCTGATCATGCACTGATCACGTGGCTCATCATGCACTGATCACGTGGATGATCATACACTGATCACGTGACTGATCATGCACTGATCATGTGGCTATCATGCACTGCTCACGTGGCTGATCATACAATGATCACGTAGCTCCCATGTACTGGTCACGTGACTGATCATGCACTGATCAGGTAATTGATCATGCACTGATCATGTGGCTGATCATGCACTGATCACGTGGCTGATCATACACTGATCACGGGACTGATCATGCACTGATCACATGACTGATCATGCACTGATCACGTGGCTATCATGCACTGATCACGTGGCTGATCATGCACTGATCACGTGGCTGATCATGCACTGATCACGTGCTCATCATGCACTGATCATGCACTGATGATCGTGCTGGATATCGTGGCTGCACTCACTTCACGTGGCTGATCATGCACTGATCACGTGGCTCTCATGCACTGATCACGTGGCTCATCATGCACTGATCACGTGGATATCATGCACTGATCACGTGGCTGATCATGGCTGATCATGACTGATCATGCACTGATCACTGATCACTGATCGTGGCTGATCATGCACTGATCACGTGGCTGATCATGCACTGATCACGTGGCTGATCATGCACTGATCACGTGGCTGATCATGCACTGATCACGTGGCTGATCATGCACTGATCACGTGGCTGATCATGCACTGATCACGTGGCTGATCATGCACTGATCACGTGGCTGATCATGCACTGATCACGTGGCTGATCATGCACTGATCACGTGGCTGATCATGCACTGATCACGTGGCTGATCATGCACTGATCACGTGGCTGATCATGCACTGATCACGTGGCTGATCATGCACTGATCACGTGGCTGATCATGCACTGATCACGTGGCTGATCATGCACTGATCACGTGGCTCATCATGCACTGATCACGTGGCTGATCATGCACTGATCACGTGGCTGATCATGCACTGATCACGTGGCTGATCATGCACTGATCACGTGGCTCATCATGCTGACTGATCTGATCGTGGATGATCATCATGCTGATCACGTGGCTATCATGCACTGATCATGGCTGATCATGATCACTGGCTGATCATGATCACGTCACTCATGACTGATCACGTGACTGATGCACTGATCACGTGACTGATCATGCACTGATCACGCGTGACTATCATGCACTGATCGTGACTGATCATGCACTGATCATGACTGATCACTGTGATCATGACTGATCATGCACTGATCACGTGGCTGATCCTGCACTGATCACGTGGCTGATCACGCACTGATCACGTGGCTGATCATGCACTGATCACGTGACTGATCATGCACTGATCACGTGACTAATCATGCAGTGATCACGTGGCTATCCTGCACTGATCACGTGGATATCATCATGCACTGATCACGTGGCTGATCACACTGATCACGTGACTGATCATGCACTGATCACGTGGATATCATGCACTGATCACGTGGCTCTCATGCACTGATCACGTGGCTGATCATGCAATGATCACGTACCAGCCATCATACTGGTCACATGACTGATCATCATGCACTGATCACCTAATTGATCATGTCCTCATCCTGGCTTATCATGATTGATTGACTCATGTGACTGATCATGTGCTGATCATGTTTGATGTCACACACTGATCATGTGCCTCTGGAGGCAATGAATCAGAGCTGAGTAGGCAGGAATCAGTCAGCAGGCTATAATCATGGAACTCAGCTCTGAGAAATCATGCTGCTCAGCTGGCAATAATCAAGTGAGATGAGCAGGCAGGAATTACGCAGCACAGGTGGCAATTGTCAAGGAGATGACAGGCAGGAATCGTGCAGCTCAGCTGGCAATTTTCAAGCAGATGAGCAGACAGTAATCGTGGCTCAGCAGGCCTGATCACGTGACTGAGCATGCACTGTTCACGTGGCTGATCACACACCTGATCACGTGACTGATCATGCACTGATCACGTGATCTCTCATGCACTGATCACGTGATTGATCATGCACTGATCGTGTAATTGTCATGCACTGATCACCTGGCTATCATGCACTGATGACGTGGCTGATCATGCACTGATCGTGTGACTGATCATGCACTGATCACGTGCACTGATCATGCACTGATCACGTGGATCTGATCATACACGTGTTCATCGTGCACTGATCATGAACTGCACTGATCGCTGGCTATAATTCACTAATCACGTGGATATCATGCACTGATACATGCCTGTCATGCACTGATCACGTGACTAATCATGAACTGATCACGTAGGTATCATGCACTGATCACGTGGCTGATCATACATTGTTCACGTGTCTGATGTGGCTGCACTGATCACGTGGCTGATCATACACTGCTCTTGTAGCTGATCATGCACTGATCACGTGTCTATCATGCAGTGCTCACGTGGCTGATCCTGCAATGATCGTTGCTATCATGCACTGGTCATGCACTGGTCACGTGACTGATCATGCATGGTAACATAACTGATCATGCACTGATCACGTGGCTATCATGCACTGATCACATGGCTGATCATCACACTGATCACGGGCCTGGTCATGCAGAGATCACGTGACTTCTCATGAAGTGATCACGTGGCTATCATGCACTGATGATCACGTGGATATCATGCACTGACGTGGATCACTGATATGGCTGATCACACTGATCACGTGACTGATCATGCACTGATCACGTGGCTATCATGCACTGATCACTGATCACGTGCACTGATCATGCACTGATGGCTGATCATGTGACTGATCATGATCATGCACACTGATCACGTGGCTATCATGCACTATCACGTGGCTGATCATGCACTGATCACGTAGCTGATCATGCACCTGTCACGTGACTGATCATACACCCATCACGTGACTGATCATGCACTGATCACGTGGCTGATCATGCACTGATCACGAGACTGATCATGCACTGATCATGTCTATATCATGCACTGATCACATGACTGCCCATGCACTGATCACGTGGATGATCATACACTGATCATGTGACTGATCATGCAGTGATCACGTTGCTATCATGCACTGATCAAGCTGATGATCTCTGATCACTGATCTCGATACTGATCATGCACTGATCACGTGGCTATCATGCACTGCTCACGTGGCTGATCACACACTGATCACGTGACGTGACTGATCACTGATCACTGATCACGTGACTGATCATGCACTGATCACGTGGCTGATCCTGCACTGATCACGCACTGATCATGCACTGATCACGTGGCTGATCATGCTGATCACGCACTGATGCATGATCTGATCACGCACTGATCGTGCTGATCATGATCACGTGACTGATCATGCACTGATCACGTGGCTGATCATGCACTGATCACGTGGCTGATCATGCACTGATCACGTGGCTGATCATGCACTGATCACGTGACTGATCATATCATATACTGGTCACATGACTGATCATGCACTGATCACGTGACTGATCATGCACTGATCACGTGGCTGATCATGATCATTGATCTGATCGTGACTGATCATGCACTGATCATGTTTGATGTCACACACTGATCATGTTGCTGATCATGCACTCTGAGGCAAGTGATCACATAGAGCTGAGTGGCTGATCATCAGTCAGCAGGCTATAATCATGGAACTCAGCTCTGAGAAATCATGCTGCTCAGCTGGCAATAATCAAGTGATCAGCAGCTGGCAGGAATTACGCAGCTCAGGTCTGAGCGCACTGATCAATTGTCAGGAGATGATCAGGCGTGGCTGATCATGCACTGATCAGCTGGCAATCATCACTGAGCAGATGAGCATCAGCACTGATCACGTGCTCATCATGCACTGATCACGTGACTGATCATGCACTGATCACGTGGCTGATGCACACTGATCACGTGACTGATCATGCACTGATCACGTGACTGATCATGCACTGATCACGTGGCTGATCATGCACTGATCACGTGGCTGATCATGCACTGATCACGTGGCTGATCATGCACTGATCACGTGACTGATCATGCACTGATCACGTCACGTGATCATGCACTGATCATGCGTGGCTGATGCACTGATCACGTGGCTGATCATGCACTGATCACGTGACTGATCATGCACTGATCACGTGACTGATCATGCACTGATCACGTGACTGATCATGCACTGATCACTGATCATGACTGATCACGTGGCTGATCACTGATCACGTGGCTGATCATGCACTGATCACGTGACTGATCATGCACTGATCACGTGACTGATCATGCACTGATCATGCACTGATGCACTGACTGATCATCATGCACTGGGATCGTGGCTGGCTGATCATCATGATCACTGATCATGCACTGATGATCACTGATCATGATCACTGATCACGTGACTATCATGCACACTGATCACGTGGCTGATCATGCACTGATCACGTGGCTGATCATGCACTGATCACGTGGCTGATCATGCACTGATCACGTGACTGATCATGCACTGATCACGTGGCTGATCATGCACTGATCACGTGGCTGATCATGCTGATCATGATCATGATCATGCACTGATCACGTGACTGATCATGCACTGATCGTGGCTGATCATGCACTGATCGTGGCTGATCATGCACTGATCACGTGACTGATCATGCACTGATCACGTGGCTGATCATGCACTGATCACGTGCTGATCTGATGACTGATCTCATGATCGCTCATCACTGATCACGTGGCTGATCACACTGATCACGTGACTGATCATGCACTGATCACGTGACTGATCATGCACTGATCACGTGGCTGATCATGCACTGATCACGTGCTGATCATGCACTGATCACGTGGCTGATCACACACTGATCACGTGACTGATCATGCACTGATCACGTGGCTGATATCATGCACTGATCACGTGGCTGATCATGCACTGATCACGTGGCTGATCATGCAATGATCACGTGATGATCATGCTGACTGATCACGTGGCTGACTGTCTGACATGACTGATCATCATGCACTGATCACCTGGCTGATCATGCACTGATCACCTGGCTTATCATGGACTGATCATGTGACTGATCATGCACTGATCATGTTTGGTGATCACACACTGATCATGTGCCTGATCTGCACTGATCAATGACTGATCATGCACTGAGCTGATCATGCACTGATCATCACTGTCAGCAGGCTATAATCATGCAACTCAGCTCTGATCAATCATCACTGCTCAGCTGGCAATAATCACGTGATGAGCAGGCTGATCACGCAGCACAGGTGGCAATTGTCACGTGATGATCAGGCACTGATCACGTGCAGCTCATCTGGCACTGATCACGCATGCTGATCAGACAGTAATCACGCAGCTGATCAGGCCTGATCACGTGACTGATGCATGCACTGATCACGTGGCTGATCATCACACTGATCACGTGACTGATCATGCACTGATCACGTGGCTGATCATGCACTGATCACGTGGCTGATCATCATGCACTGATCACGTGACTGATCATGCACTGATCACGTGACTGATCATGCACTGATCATCGTGCACTGATCATGCACTGATCACGTGGCTGATCATGCACTGATCACGTGACTGATCATGCACTGATCACGTGGCTGATCATGCACTGATCACGTGGCTGATCATGCACTGATCGTGACTGATCATGCACTGATCACGTGGCTGATCATGCACTGATCACGTGGCTGATCATGCACTGATCACGTGACTGATGCACTGATCACGTGATGATCATGCACTGATCACGTGACTGATCATGCACTGATCACGTGGCTGATCATGCACTGATCACGTGGCTGATCATGCACTGATCACGTGGCTGATCATGCACTGATCACGTGGCTGATCATGCACTGACTGATCACGTGACTGATCATGCACTGATCACGTGGCTGATCATGCACTGATCACCTGGCTGATCATGCAATGATCACGCAGCTATCATGCACTGATCACGTGACTGATCATGCACTGATCACGTGACTGATCATCATGCACTGATCACGTGGCTATCATGCACTGATCACGTGGCTGATCATGCACTGATCACGTGGCTGATCATGCACTGATCACGTGACTGATCATGCACTGATGGTGACTGATCATGCACTGTCACGTGACTGATCATGCACTGATCACGTGACTGATCATGCACTGATCACGTGGCTGATCATGCACTGATCACACGTGACTGATCATGCACTGATCGTGTCTGATCATGCACTGATCACGTGACTGATCATGCACTGATCACGTGGCTGATCATACACTGATCATGTGACTGATCATGCAGTGATCACGTTGCTGATCATGCACTGATCACGTGGCTGATCATGCACTGATCGTGAAACTGATCATCATGATCACTGATCACGTGACTGATCATGCACTGATCACGTGACTGATCATGCACTGATCACGTGACTGATCATGCACTGATCACGTGACTGATCATGCACTGATCACGTGACTGATCATGCACTGATCACGCACTGATGCACTGATCACGTGGCTGATCATGCACTGACTGATCTGCTGATGCACTGTGACTGGATCTGATCACTGATCACTGATCACGTGCTGATCATGCACTGATCATGTGGCTGATCATGCACTGATCACGTGGCTGATCATACACTGATCACGAGACTGATCATGCACTGATCACGTGACTGATCATGCACTGATCACGTGGCTGACCATGCACTGATCACGTGACTGATCATGCACTGATCACGTGACTGATCATGCACTGATCACGTGACTGATCATGCACTGATCTGTGATCACGTGGCTGATCATGCACTGATCACGTGGCTGATCATGCACTGATCACGTGGCTATCATGCATGCTGATCACGTGGCTGATCATGCACTGATCACGCAGCTATCATGTACTGGTCACATGACTGATCATGCACTGATCACGTGACTGATCATGCACTGATCACGTGGCTGATCATGCACTGATCACGTGGTTGATCATGCAATGATCATATAGCTACCATGTACCGGTTACGTGACTGATCATACACCCATCAGTGACTGATCATGCACTGATCACGTGGCTATCCTGCAATATTCACGTGGCTGATCATACACTGATCACCTGCCTGGTCATGCACAGATCACGTGACTAATCATGAACTGATCACGTAGCTATCATGCACTGATCACCCTGCTGATCATGCACTGATCACGTGGCTATCATGCAATGATCACGTGGCTATCATGCACTGATCACGTGGCTGATCATGTACTGATACCGTGACTGAGCATGGACTGATCACATGACTATCATGTAGTGATCACGTTACTTAATGGTGCTGATCATGCGCTGATCATGTGTACTATCATACACTGATCATGTGCCTCTGGAGGCAATAAACAAAGAGCTGAGTAGGCACGAATCAAACAGTCAGCAGGCAATAATCATGGAACTCAGCTGTGAGGAATCATGCTGCTCAGCTGGCAATAATCAAGCAGCTGAGCAGGCAGGAATTACGCAGCACAGCTGGCAATTGTCAAGCAGATGAGCAGACAGTAATCACGCAGCTCAGCAGGCCTGATCACGTGACTGAGCATGCACTGTTCACGTGGCTGATCATACACTGATCACGTGATTGATCATGCACTGATCACTTGGATATCATGCACTGATCACGTGGCTGATCATACAGTGATCACGTGTCTCACCATGCACTGATCACGTGGCTGATCATACACTCATCACGTGGCTGATCATGCACTGATCACGTGGCTATCATGCACTGATCACGTGGCTGAACATGCAGTGATCACGTGGCTGATCACACACTGTCACGTGGTGATCATGCAGTGATCACGTGACTGATCATGCACTGATCACGTGGCTGATCATGCACTGATCACGTCACTGATCACTCTGCTCACGTGACTGATCATGCACACATCACGTGGCTATCATGCACTGCTCACGTGGCTGATCATGCAATGATCACGTAGCTACTATATACTGGTCACGTGACTCATCATGCACTGATCACGTAAATGATCATGCACTGATCACGTGACTGATCATGTACTGATCACGTGGCTGATCATGCTGATCCTGCTCACGTGGCTGATCATGCTGATGATCACGTAGCGATCACTGGCACTGTGTCACGTGACTGATCATGCACTGATCACGTAACTGATCCTGCACTGATCACGTGGCTCATCATGCACACTGATCACGTGGCTGATCACACATGATCACGTGACTGATCATGCACTGATCACGTGGCTGATCATGCACTGATCACGTGGCTGATCATGCACTGATCACGTGGCTGATCATGCACTGATCACGTGGCTGATCATGCACTGATCACGTGGATGATCATGCACTGATCACGCACTGATCATCATGCACTGATCACGATGTGGCTGATCACGCACTGATCACGTGACTGATCATGCACTGATCACGTGGCTGATCATGCACTGATCACGTGGCTGATCATGCACTGATCACGTGGCTGATCATGCACTGATCACGTGGCTGATCATGCAATGATCATGGCTGATCATGCACTGGTCACATGACTGATCATGCACTGATCATGTGACTGATCATGCACTGATCACGTGGCTATCATGCACTACTCACGTGGCTGATCATGCAATGATCACGTAGCTATCATGCACTGGTCGTCACGTGACTGTTCATACACTGATCAGGTGACTGATCATGCACTGATCGTGGCTGATCATGCATCACGTGGCTGATCATGCACTGATCACGTGGCTGACCATGCACTGATCACGTGGCTGATCATACACTGCTCACGTGCACTGATCATGCACTGATCACGTTGCTATCATGCACTGATCACGTGGCTGATCATGCACTGATCACGTGGCTGATCAAACACCTGATCACGTGACATATCATGCACTGATCACGTGGCTGATCATGCACTGATCACGTGGCTGATCATGCACTGATCACGTGGCTGATCATGCACTGATCACGTGGCTGATCATGCACTGATCACGTGGCTGATCATGCACTGATCACGTGGCTGATCATGCAATGATCACGTGGCTGATCATACACTGATCACGTGATCTGATCGTGCACAGATCACGTAAATGATCATACACTGTTCACGTGACTGATCATGCACTGATCACGTGACTGATAATGCACTGATCACGTGGCTATCATGCACTGATCACGTGGCTGATCATGCATCCACGATCACGTGGCAATCATGTACTGATCACGTGACTGATCATGCACTGATCACGTGACTGATCATGCACTGATCACGTGGCTGATCATGCACTGATCACGTGGCTGATCATGCACTGATCACGTGGCTGATCATCATGCATGATCACGTGACTGATCATGTACTAGTCACATGACTGATGATCATGATCACAGATCACGTGACTGATCACGTGACTGAAGTGATCACGTGGCTATCATGCACTGATCACGTGGATGATCATGCACTGATCACACGTGGCTGATCATGCACTGATCACGTGACTGATCATGCAATGATCACGTGACTGATCATGCACTGATCACATGACTGATCATCCACTGAACAGTTGGCTATCATGCACTGATCACGTGGCTGATCATGCACTGATCATACTGATCTGATCACGAGACTGATCATGCACTGATCACGTCTATATCATGCACTGATCACATGACTGATCATGCACTGATCACGTGAATGATCATACACTGATCATGTGACAGATCATGCAGTGATCACGTGGCTATCATGCACTGATCACGTGGCTGATCATAAATTGGCTGATCATGACTCTGATCACGATCACTGATCATGCACTGATCACGTGGCTATCATGCACTGCTCATCGTGGCTGATCATGCACTGATCATGTGAGCTACCATGTACTGATCATGTCATCACGTGGTGATCATGCACTGATCACGTGACTAATTGATGTTTTGTGTGATCACACTGATCATGTGCATCTGGAGGAAATGAACAAAGAGCTGAGTAGGCAGGAATCAGCCAGCAGGCTATAATCATGGAACTCAGCTGTGAGGAATCATGCTGCTCAGCTGGCAATAATCAAGCAATTGAGCAGGCAGGAATTATGCAGCTCAGCTGGCAGTTGTCAGCAGATGATCAGGCAGGAATCATGTGCTGCTCAGTGGCTGATTGTCACTGATCAAATGAGCAGACAGTAATCACGTGGCTGATCAGGCCCTGATCACGTGACTGAGCATGCACTGTTCACGTGGCTGATCATACACTGATCACGTGATTGATCATGCACTGATCACTTGGCTATCATGCACTACTCACGTGGCTGATCATGCAATGATCATGTAGCTACCATGTACCTGTCACGTGACTGACCATACACCCATCATCATGCACTGATCACGTGACTGTTCACGCACTGATCACGTGGCTGATCATGTCCTGATCACGTGGCTATAATGCACTGATCACGTGGCAGATCATACACTGTTCACGTGCCTGGTCATGCACAGATCACGTGACTAATCATGAACTGATCAGCTGGCTATAATTCACTAATCACGTGGATATCATGCACTGATTACGTGCCTGTCATGCACAGATCACGTGACTAAACATGAACTGATCACGTAGGTATCATGCACTGATCACGTGGCTGATCATACATTGTTCACGTGTCTGATCATGCACTGATCACGTGGCTGATCATACACTGCTCATGTAGCTGATCATGCACTGATCACGTGTCTATCATGCAGTGCTCACGTGGCTGATCCTGCAATGATCAAGTTGCTAACATGCACTGGTCACGTGACTGATCATGCAATGGTAACATAATTGATCATGCACTGATCACGTGGCTATCATGCACTGATCACATGGCTGATCATACACTGATCACGTGCCTGGTCATGCAGAGATCACGTGACTACTCATGAAGTGATCACGTGGCTATCATGCACTGATCACGTGGATATCATGCACTGATCATGTGGCTGATCACACACGTATCACGTGACTGATCATGCACTGATCACGTGGCTATCATGCAATGATCACGTGGCTATCATGCACTGATCACGTGACTGATCATGCACTGATCACTTGGCTATCATGCACTACTCACGTGGCTGATCATGCAATGATCATGTAGCTACCATGTACCTGTCACGTGACTGACCATACACCCATCAGGTGACTGATCATGCACTGATCACGTGGATGTCATGCACTGATCACGAGACTGATCATGCACTGATCATGTCTATATCATGCACTGATCACATGACTGCCCATGCACTGATCACGTGGATGATCATACACTGATCATGTGACAAATCATGCAGTGATCACATTGCTCTCATGCACAGATCAAGTGGCTGATCAT
>NW_027219924.1:0-15793 GCF_027580195.1 Bos mutus
GCCATGTGATCAGTACATGATCAGGCGCGTGATCAGTGCAGGATCAGTCTTGATCAGTACATGATCAGTCACATGATCAGCGCAAGATCTGTAGCGTGGTCGGTGTATGATAAGCCACCTGATCAGTGCATGATCAGTCACGTGATCTGTGCATGATCTGTCACATGATCACTGTATCAACATCCACATTATCAGTGCATGCGCGGTGGGGTGATCAGTGCATGATAGCCATGAGTTCTGTGCATGATCAGTCTCGTGATCAGTGTATGATCATCCACATGATCAGTGTATGCCCGTCACGTGATCATTGCATGATAACCACATTATCTGTGCATGATCAGTTACATGATAAGGGCCTGCACAGTCACATGATCAGTTCAAGATAGCCATGTGATAAGTGCCTGATCATTCACGTGATCAGTGCATAATAGCCACGAGATCAGTGCATGAACAGTCACGTGATCAGTGCATGATAAGTTGCGGATCAGTGTATGATAAGCCACCTGATCAGTGCATGATATCCACCTTATCAGTTCACAATCAGTCACCTGATCGGTGAATGCACAGAACGCGTGATCAGTGCATGATAGCTATGTGATCAGTGCATGATAGCCAGGTGATCAGTGCATTATCAGTCGCGTGATCAGTGTATGATCACCCAGGTGATCAGTGCATGTTCAGCCACGTGATCACTACCTCACCATCCACGTGATCAGGTCATGCGCGGTCATGTGAAAAGTGGATGATAGCGAAGAGATCAGTGCATGATCAGTCATGTGATCAGTGCATGATAGCCACGTGATCAGAGCATGATAACCACGTTATCAGTGCATGATAGCCATGTGATCAGTACATGATCAGTCACGTGATCAGTGTATACTCAGCCACGTGATCAGTGCATGATAGCCATGAGTTCTGTCCATGATCAGTCTCGTAATCAGTGTATGATCATCCACATGATCAGTGTATGCCCCAATCATTGCGTGATAGCCACATTATCTGTGCATGATCAGTTCGTGATAAGGGCATGCACAGTCACATGATCAGTCCAAGATAGCCACGTGATAAGTGCCTGATCAGTCACGTGATCAGTGCATGATCAGCCAGGTTACCTGTGCATGATCAGCCACATGTTCAGTGCGATCAGACACGTGATCAGTGAATGATAAACATTTGATCAGTGCATGATCAGTCACGTGAGCAGTGTATGATCAACCACGTGATTAGTGCATGATAGCCACGAGATCAGTGCTTGATCAGTCTAGTGATCAGTGTATGATCATCCACGTGATCAGTGAATGCCCAGTCACGTGATCAGTGTATGATAGCCACGTGATCAGTGCATGATTAGTCACGTGATCAGTGCATGATCAGCCAGGTTATCTGTGCATGATCAGCCACATGTTCAGTGCATGATCAGCCACGTGATCAGTGAATGATAGCCATGTGATCAGTCATGTGATCATTGTATGATCAGCCACGTGAACAGTGCGTGCTCAGTCACGTGATTAGGGCCTGCTGAGCTGCGTGATTCCTGCCTGCTCATCTGCTTGATAATTCCCAGCTGAGCTGTGTGATTCCTGCCTGCTCATCTGCTTGATAATTGCCAGCTGAGCTGCGTGATACCTGTCTGCTCATGTGCTTGATTGTGCCAGCTGAGGTGCGTGATTCCTGCCTGCTCATCTGCTTGCTGCCAGGTGCGTGATTCCTGCCTGCTCATCTGCTTGACATGATTTGCCAGCTGGCCATTGTGCCTGCTGATTCCTGCCTGCTCAGCTGCTTGATTGTGCCAGCTGTGCAGCATGATTTGTCACAGCTGAGGTCCATGATTGTGCCTGCTGATTGCGTGATTCGTGCCTGCTCAGCTCTTTGATTGTGCCTCCGATCATCATCATCATCATCAGTGCATGATTGCCATGTGATCAGCGCACGTGATCAGTGACATGATCGGTGCCATTCAGACAGGTGGTCACTGCATGCTCAGTCACGTGATCAGTTCTGATCAGCAGCGTGATTAGTACATGATCAGCCACGTGATCAGTGTATGATAAGCCACGTGAGCAGTGTGCATGTGCAGTCACGATCGAGTTCAGTGTATGATCAGCCACGTGAGCAGTGCATGTGCAGTCACGAGATCAGTGTATGATCAGCCGCGTGATCAGTGTATGATAAGCCACGTGAGCAGTGCATGACCAGTCGCGTGGTGTCAGTGATATCCACATGATCAGTGCATGTGCAGTCGCGTAATCAGTGCATTATAGCTCGTGTCGTGATCAGTGCATGATCAGTCACGTGATCTGTCCATGATCAGTCAGGTGAATCGTGTATGATCAGCCCGTGATCAGTGCCTGGGCAGTCACATGATCAGTGCATGATAGACATGTGATCAGTGCATGATCAGTCAGGTGATCAGTGTATGATCAGCCAGGTGATCACTGCATCATCAGCCACGTGATCAGTGCATGATAGCCACCTGATCAGTGCATGATCAGTCACGTGATCTGTGCATGATCTGTCACATGATCACTGTATCAACATCCACATTATCAGTGCATGCGCGGTGGCGTGATCGGGAATGATAGACGCGTGATCAGTGCATGATCAGTCGCGTGATAAGTGTATTATCAGCCGCGTGATCATTGCATGATAGCCACGTGATCAGGGCATGATAGCCATGTGATCAGTACATGATCAGGCGCGTGATCAGTGCAGGATCAGTCACTTGATCAGTACATGATCAGTCACATGATCAGCGCAAGATCTGTAGCGTGGTCAGTGTATGATAAGCCACCTGATCAGTGCATGATCAGTCACGTGATCTGTGCATGATCTGTCACATGATCACTGTATCAACATCCACATTATCAGTGCATGCGCGGTGAGGTGATCAGTGCATGATAGCCATGAGTTCTGTGCATGATCAGTCTCGTGATCAGTGTATGATCATCCACATGATCAGTGTATGCCCGTCACGTGATCATTGCATGATAACCACATTATCTGTGCATGATCAGTTACATGATAAGGGCCTGCACAGTCACATGATCAGTTCAAGATAGCCATGTGATAAGTGCCTGATCATTCACGTGATCAGTGCATAATAGCCACGAGATCAGTGCATGAACAGTCACGTGATCAGTGCATGATAAGTTACGGATCAGTGTATGATAAGCCACCTGATCAGTGCATGATATCCACCTTATCAGTTCACAATCAGTCACCTGATCGGTGAATGCACAGACACGTGATCAGTGCATGATAGCTATGTGATCAGTGCATGATAGCCAGGTGATCAGTGCATTATCAGTCGCGTGATCAGTGTATGATCACCCAGGTGATCAGTGCATGTTCAGCCACGTGATCACTACCTCACCATCCACGTGATCAGGTCATGCGCGGTCATGTGAAAAGTGGATGATAGCGAAGTGATCAGTGCATGATCAGTCATGTGATCAGTGCATGATAGCCACATGATCAGTGCATGATAACCACGTTATCAGTGCATGATAGCCATGTGATCAGTACATGATCAGTCACGTGATCAGTGTATACTCAGCCACGTGATCAGTGCATGATAGCCATGAGTTCTGTGCATGATCAGTCTCGTGATCAGTGTATGATCATCCACATGATCAGTGTATGCCGTGATCATTGCGTGATAGCCACATTATCTGTGCATGATCAGTTCGTGATAAGGGCATGCACAGTCACATGATCAGTCCAAGATAGCCACGTGATAAGTGCCTGATCAGTCACGTGATCAGTGCATGATCAGCCAGGTTACCTGTGCATGATCAGCCACATGTTCAGTGTGCGATCAGACGCGTGATCAGTGAATGATAAACATTTGATCAGTGCATGATCAGTCACGTGAGCAGTGTATGATCAACCCACGTGATTAGTGCATGATAGCCACGAGATCAGTGCTTGATCAGTCTAGTGATCAGTGTATGATCATCCACGTGATCAGTGAATGCCCAGTCACGTGATCAATGTATGATAGCCACGTGATCAGTGCATGATTTGTCACGTGATCAGTGCATGATCAGCCAGGTTATCTGTGCATGATCAGCCACATGTTCAGTGCATGATCAGCCACGTGATCAGTGAATGATAGCCATGTGATCAGTCATGTGATCATTGTATGATCAGCCACGTGAACAGTGCGTGCTCAGTCACGTGATTAGGGCCTGCTGAGCTGCGTGATTCCTGCCTGCTCATCTGTGATAATTCCCAGCTGAGCTGTGTGATTCCTGCCTGCTCATCTGCTTGATAATTGCCAGCTGAGCTGCGTGATACCTGTCTGCTCATGTGCGTGGTGTGCCAGCTGAGTGCGTGATTCCTGCCTGCTCATCTGCTTGACAATTGCCAGCTGGGCCATGTGATTCCTGCCTGCTCAGCTGCTTGATTGTGCCAGCTGTGCAGCATGATTTGTCACAGCTGAGGTCCATGATTGTGCCTGCTGATTGCGTGATTCGTGCCTGCTCAGCTCTTTGATTGTGCCTCCGGAGGCACATCATCAGTGCATGATTG
The DNA here is from genome assembly GCF_027580195.1 of Bos mutus. NCBI lineage: Eukaryota > Metazoa > Chordata > Mammalia > Artiodactyla > Bovidae > Bos > Bos mutus. The sequence goes on from NW_027219924.1 coordinate 4,534, forward strand.
CCATGTGATCAGCGCATGATCAGTGACATGATCGGTGCCATTCAGACAGGTGGTCACTGCATGCTCAGTCGCGTGATCAGTTCCTGATCAGCAGCGTGATTACTACATGATCAGCCACGTGATCGGTGTATGATAAGCCACGTGAGCAGTGCATGTGCAGTCACGAGTTCAGTGTATGATCAGCCGCGTGAGCAGTGCATGTGCAGTCGCGAGATCAGTGTATGATCAGCCGCGTGATCAGTGTATGATAAGCCACGTGAGCAGTGCATGACCAGTCGCGTGATCAGTGTATGATATCCACATGATCAGTGCATGTGCAGTCAGTGCGTAATCAGTGCATTATAGCTCGTGATCAGTGTGCATGATCAGTCACGTGATCTGTCCATGATCAGTCAGGTGAATCGTGTCATGATCAGCCCGTGATCAGTGCCTGGGCAGTCACGTGATCAGTGCATGATAGACATGTGATCAGTGCATGATCAGTCAGGTGATCAGTGTATGATCAGCCAGGTGATCATGATGCCAGGTGATCACTGCATCGCCACGTGATCAGTGCATGATAGCCACCTGATCAGTGCATGATCAGTCACGTGATCTGTGCATGATCTGTCACATGATCACTGTATCAACATCCACATTATCAGTGCATGCGCGGTGGCGTGATCGGGAATGATCAGACGCGTGATCAGTGCATGATCAGTCGCGTGATAAGTGTATTATCAGCCGCGTGATCATTGCATGATAGCCACGTGATCAGGGCATGATAGCCATGTGATCAGTCAGTACACGTGATCAGGCGCGTGATCAGTGCAGGATCAGTCGTGATCAGTCATGATCAGTCACATGATCAGCGCAAGATCTGTAGCGTGGTCAGTGTATGATAAGCCACCTGATCAGTGCATGATCAGTCACGTGATCTGTGCATGATCTGTCACATGATCACTGTATCAACATCCACATTATCAGTGCATGCGCGGTCAGGTGATCAGTGCATGATAGCCATGAGTTCTGTGCATGATCAGTCTCGTGATCAGTGTATGATCATCCACATGATCAGTGTATGCCCGTCACGTGATCATTGCATGATAACCACATTATCTGTGCATGATCAGTTACATGATAAGGGCCTGCACAGTCACATGATCAGTTCAAGATAGCCATGTGATAAGTGCCTGATCATTCACGTGATCAGTGCATGATCAGCCACGTGATCAGTGCATGAACAGTCACGTGATCAGTGCATGATAAGTTACGGATCAGTGTATGATAAGCCACCTGATCAGTGCATGATATCCACCTTATCAGTTCACAATCAGTCACCTGATCGGTGAATGCACAGACACGTGATCAGTGCATGATAGCTATGTGATCAGTGCATGATAGCCAGGTGATCAGTGCATTATCAGTCGCGTGATCAGTGTATGATCCCAGGTGATCAGTGCATGTTCAGCCACGTGATCACTGATCCTCACCATCCACGTGATCAGGTCATGCGCGGTCATGTGAAAAGTGGATGATAGCGAAGTGATCAGTGCATGATCAGTCATGTGATCAGTGCATGATAGCCACGTGATCAGTGCATGATAACCACGTTATCAGTGCATGATAGCCATGTGATCAGTACATGATCAGTCACGTGATCAGTGTATACTCAGCCACGTGATCAGTGCATGATAGCCATGAGTTCTGTGCATGATCAGTCAGTGATCGTGATCAGTGTATGATCATCCACATGATCAGTGTATGCCCGTCCCGTGATCATTGCGTGATAGCCACATTATCTGTGCATGATCAGTTCGTGATCAGTGCATGCACAGTCACGTGATCAGTGCAAGATAGCCACGTGATCAGTGCCTGATCAGTCACGTGATCAGTGCATGATCAGCCACGTGATCTGTGCATGATCAGCCACGTGATCAGTGATGATCAGACCGTGATCTGTGCATGATCAGCCACGTGATGTTCATGATCAGCCGCGTGATCAGTGCATGATCATCACGTGAAGTGCATGAAACATTTGATCAGTGCAGTCAGTCAGCGTGATCAGTGTATGATCATCCACGTGATCAGTGCATGATCAGCCACGTGATCAGTGCATGATCAGCCACGTGATCAGTGCATGATCAGCCACGTGATCAGTGCATGATCAGCCACGTGATCAGTGCATGCATGATGAGTCATCAGTCACGTGATCAGTGCATGATCAGCCACGTGATCAGTGCATGATCAGTCACGTGATCAGTGCATGATCAGCCACGTGATCAGTGCATGATCAGCCACGTGATCAGTGCATGATCAGTGCGTGATCAGTGCATGATCAGGTGCGTGATCAGTGCATGATCAGCGTGATCAGTGCATGATCAGCCAGCGTGATCAGTGTATGATCAGCCACGTGATCAGTGCATGATCAGCCACGTGATCAGTGATCATGCGTGATCTGTGTGATCAGTCATCGTGCGTGATCAGTGTGTGATCAGTGTGATCAGTGCATGTGAGTGCGTGTCAGTGCATGATCAGTCACGTGATCAGTGCATGTCAGTCGCGTGATCAGTGCATGATGCCTGCGTGATCAGTGCATGATCAGGGCCGTGATCAGTGCATGATGCGTGATTCTGCCTGCTCACGTGATCAGTATCATGATCCTGCTGTGCATGCTGATCAGTGTGTGATCAGTGTGATCAGTCCTGCCTGCTCATCTGCGTGATCGGTGCATTCATGCGTGATCAGTGCTGAGCTGCGTGATCAGTCCTGCCTGATCATCTGATTGTGCGTGATCAGTGCTGATCAGTGCATGATGTGCGTGATCTGCCTGATCCTGATCAGTGCATGATCACGTGATCAGTGCATGATCAGCGTGATCAGTGCATGAGCGTGATCAGTGCATGTGATCGTGATCAGTGCATGATCAGCCACGTGATCAGTGCATGCTCGTGATCAGTGCATGATGCACGTGATCAGTGCATGATCAGTGCGTGATCAGTGTGCATGATCAGCCTGCGTGATCAGTGCATGATCAGTCGCGTGATCAGTGTGATCAGTGCCTGATCTGTCACGTGCATGTGCGATCAGCACGTGATCAGTGCATGATCTGCGTGATCTGTGCATGATCAGCCACGTGATCAGTGATGATCCTGCTCAGTGTGATCAGTGCATGATCAGTGTGATCAGTGCTGAGCTGCGTGATCAGTGCTGATCAGTCCGTGATTGTCATGTGAGTCCACGTGATCAGTGCTGATCAGTGATGATGTGTCACGTGATCAGCTCGTTGTGCATGATGTGTGCATGATCAGCATGATCAGTGATGTGCATCAGCGCGTGATCAGTGACATGATCAGCCGGTGCCATGCATGACAGCCACGTGGTCAGTGCATGATCAGTCACGTGATCAGTTCCTGATCAGATCAGCCATCGTGATCAGTGCATGATCAGCCACGTGATCAGTGTATGATAAGCCACGTGAGCAGTGCATGTGCAGTCACGTGATCAGTGTATGATCAGCCACGTGATCAGTGCATGTGCAGTCACGTGATCAGTGTATGATCAGCCGCGTGATCAGTGTATGATAAGCCACGTGAGCAGTGCATGACCAGTCACGTGATCGGTGTATGATATCCACGTGATCAGTGCATGTGCAGTCACGTGATCAGTGCATTATCAGCTCGTGATCAGTGCATGATCAGTCGCGTGATCTGTCCATGATCAGTCAGGTCACGTGATCGTGCCCATGATCAGCCCGTGATCAGTGCCTGGGCAGTCACGTGATCAGTGCATGATCAGACATGTGATCAGTGCATGATCAGTCAGGTGATCAGTGTATGATCAGCCAGGTGATCACTGCATCATCAGCCACGTGATCAGTGCATGATAGCCACCTGATCAGTGCATGATCAGTCGTGATCGTGATCTGTGATCTGTGCAGATCTGTCACATGTGTCACTGTATCATCATCACATGTCAGTGTATGCATCCACATGCGTGATCAGTGCATGCGCAGTGGCGTGATCGGGAATGATCAGACACGTGATCAGTGCATGATCAGTCCGCGTGATCAGTGTATTATCAGCCACGTGATCAGTGCATGATAGCCACGTGATCAGGGCATGATCAGCCATGTGATCAGTACATGATCAGTCGCGTGATCAGTGCAGGATCAGTCACGTGATCAGTACATGATCAGTCACATGATCAGCGCAAGATCTGCCGCGTGGTCAGTGTATGATAAGCCACCTGATCAGTGCATGATCAGTCACGTGATCTGTGCATGATCTGTCACATGATCACTGTATCAACATCCACATTATCAGTGCATGCGCGGTGGGGTGATCAGTGCATGATAGCCACGTGAGTTCTGTGCATGATCAGTCTGCGTGATCAGTGTATGATCATCCACATGATCAGTGTATGCCCGTCACGTGATCATTGCATGATAACCACATTATCCTGTGCATGATCAGTTACATGATAAGGGCCTGCACAGTCACGTGATCAGTTCAAGATAGCCATGTGATAAGTGCCTGATCATTCGCGTGATCAGTGCATAATAGCCACGTGATCAGTGCATGAACAGTCGCGTGATCAGTGCATGATAAGTTGCGGATCAGTGTATGATAAGCCACCTGATCAGTGCATGATATCCACCTTATCAGTTCACAATCAGTCACCTGATCGGTGAATGCACAGACACGTGATCAGTGCATGATAGCTATGTGATCAGTGCATGATAGCCAGGTGATCAGTGCATTATCAGTCGCGTGATCAGTGTATGATCAGCCCCAGGTGATCAGTGCATGTTCAGCCGCGTGATCACTGCCTCACCATCCACGTGATCAGGTCATGCGCGGTCATGTGAAAAGTGGATGATAGCGGAGTGATCAATGCATGATCAGTCATGTGATCAGTGCATGATAGCCACGTGATCAGAGCATGATAACCACGTTATCAGTGCATGATAGCCATGTGATCAGTACATGATCAGTCACGTGATCAGTGTATACTCAGCCACGTGATCAGTGCATGATAGCCATGAGTTCTGTGCATGATCAGTCTCGTGATCAGTGTATGATCATCCACATGATCAGTGTATGCCCCGTCACATGATCATTGCGTGATAGCCACATTATCTGTGCATGATCAGTTACGTGATAAGGGCATGCACAGTCACATGATCAGTCCAAGATAGCCACGTGATAAGTGCCTGATCAGTCACGTGATCAGTGCATGATCAGCCAGGTTACCTGTGCATGATCAGCCACATGTTCAGTGCACGATCAGACACGTGATCAGTGAATGATAAACATTTGATCAGTGCATGATCAGTCACGTGAGCAGTGTATGATCAACCACGTGATTAGTGCATGATAGCCACGAGATCAGTGCTTGATCAGTCTAGTGATCAGTGTATGATCATCCACGTGATCAGTGAATGCCCAGTCACGTGATCAGTGTGTGATAGCCACGTGATCAGTGCATGATTTGTCGCGTGATCAGTGCATGATCAGCCAGGTTATCTGTGCATGATCAGCCACATGTTCAGTGCATGATCAGCCACGTGATCAGTGAATGATAGCCATGTGATCAGTCATGTGATCATTGTATGATCAGCCACGTGAACAGTGCGTGCTCAGTCACGTGATTAGGGCCTGCTGAGCTGCGTGATTCCTGCCTGCTCATCTGTGATAATTCCCAGCTGAGCTGTGTGATTCCTGCCTGCTCATCTGCTTGATAATTGCCAGCTGAGCTGCGTGATACCTGTCTGCTCATGTGTGTGATTGTGCCAGCTGATCAGTGCGTGATTCCTGCCTGCTGATTGACAATTGCCAGCTGAGTGCGTGATTCCTGCCTGCTCATCTGTGACAATTGCCAGCTGGGCCATGTGATTCCTGCCTGCTCAGCTGCTTGATTGTGCCAGCTGTGCAGCATGATTTGTCACAGCTGAGGTCCATGATTGTGCCTGCTGATTGCGTGATTCGTGCCTGCTCAGCTCTCTTTGACATCATCAGTGCATGATTGCCTCAGCGCATGATCAGGCACATCATCAGTGCATGATTGCCATGTGATCAGTTCTGCGCAGCGTGATCAGTGACATGATCGGTGCCATTCAGACAGGTGGTCACTGCATGCTCAGTCACGTGATCAGTTCCTGATCAGTGCAGCGTGATTACTATCATGATCAGCCACGTGATCAGTGTATGATAAGCCACGTGAGCAGTGCATGTGCAGTCACGAGTTCAGTGTATGATAAGCCACGTGATCAGTGCATGTGCAGTCACGAGATCAGTGTATGATCAGCCACGTGATCAGTGTATGATAAGCCCAGCGTGAGCATGATCAGCCCCGTGCATGACCAGTCACGTGATCAGTGTATGATATCCACGTGATCAGTGCATGTGCAGTCGCGTAATCAGTGCATTATGCTCGTGAGCTCGTGATCAGTGCATGATCAGTCCGTGATCTGTCCATGATCAGTCAGGTGAATCGTGTATGATCAGCCCGTGATCGTGATCAGCGCCTGGGCAGTCACATGATCAGTGCATGATCAGACATGTGATCAGTGCATGATCAGTCAGGTGATCCGTGTATGATCAGCCAGGTGATCACTGCATCATAGCCGCGTGATCAGTGCATGATAGCCACCTGATCAGTGCATGATCAGTCACGTGATCTGTGCATGATCTGTCACATGATCACTGTATCAACATCCACATTATCAGTGCATGCGCGGTGGCGTGATCAGGAATGATAGACGCGTGATCAGTGCGTGATGATCGCGTGTCGCGTGATAAGTGTATTATCAGCCGCGTGATCATTGCATGGTAGCCACGTGATCAGGGCATGATAGCCATGTGATCAGTACATGATCAGGCGCGTGATCAGTGCAGGATCAGTCACGTGATCAGTACATGATCAGTCACATGATCAGCGCAAGATCTGTAAGCGTGGTCAGTGTATGATAAGCCACCTGATCAGTGCATGATCAGTCACGTGATCTGTGCATGATCTGTCACATGATCACTGTATCAACATCCACATTATCAGTGCATGCGCGGCCAGGTGATCAGTGCATGATAGCCATGAGTTCTGTGCATGATCAGTCTCGTGATCAGTGTATGATCATCCACATGATCAGTGTATGCCCGTCGCGTGATCATTGCATGATAACCACATTATCTGTGCATGATCAGTTACATGATAAGGGCCTGCACAGTCACATGATCAGTTCAAGATAGCCATGTGATAAGTGCCTGATCATTCACGTGATCAGTGCATAATAGCCACGAGATCAGTGCATGAACAGTCACGTGATCAGTGCATGATAAGTTGCGGATCAGTGTATGATAAGCCACCTGATCAGTGCATGATATCCACCTTATCAGTTCACAATCAGTCACCTGATCGGTGAATGCACAGACACGTGATCAGTGCATGATAGCTATGTGATCAGTGCATGATAGCCAGGTGATCAGTGCATTATCAGTCGCGTGATCAGTGTATGATCACCCAGGTGATCAGTGCATGCATGTTCAGCCACGTGATCACTACCTCACCATCCACGTGATCAGGTCATGCGCGGTCATGTGAAAAGTGGATGATCGTGAGCGAAGTGATCAGTGCATGATCAGTCATGTGATCAGTGCATGATAGCCACGTGATCAGTGCATGATAACCACGTTATCAGTGTGCATGATAGCCATGTGATCAGTACATGATCAGTCACGTGATCAGTGTATACTCAGCCACGTGATCAGTGCATGATAGCCATGAGTTCTGTGCATGATCAGTCTCGTGATCAGTGTATGATCATCCACATGATCAGTGTATGATCAGTGTATGCCCCAATCATTGCGTGATAGCCACATTATCTGTGCATGATCAGTTCGTGATAAGGGCATGCACAGTCACATGATCAGTCCAAGATAGCCACGTGATAAGTGCCTGATCAGTCGCGTGATCAGTGCATGATCAGCCAGGTTACCTGTGCATGATCAGCCACATGTTCAGTGCGATCAGACGCGTGATCAGTGAAGTGAATGATAAACATTTGATCAGTGCATGATCAGTCACGTGAGCAGTGTATGATCAACCACGTGATTAGTGCATGATAGCCACGAGATCGGTGCTTGATCAGTCTAGTGATCGTGTGTATGATCATCCACGTGATCAGTGAATGCCCAGTCACGTGATCAATGTGATAGCCACGTGATCAGTGCATGATTTGTCACGTGATCAGTGCATGATCAGCCAGGTTATCTGTGCATGATCAGCCACATGTTCAGTGCATGATCAGCCACGTGATCAGTGAATGATAGCCATGTGATCAGTCATGTGATCATTGTATGATCAGCCACGTGAACAGTGCGTGCTCAGTCACGTGATTAGGGCCTGCTGAGCTGCGTGATTCCTGCCTGCTCATCTGTGATAATTCCCAGCTGAGCTGTGTGATTCCTGCCTGCTCATCTGCTTGATAATTGCCAGCTGAGCTGCGTGATACCTGTCTGCTCATGTGCTTGATTGTTGCCAGCTGAGGTGCGTGATTCCTGCCTGCTCATCTGCTTGACAATTGCCAGCTGGGCCATGTGATTCCTGCCTGCTCAGCTGCTTGATTGTGCCAGCTGTGCAGCATGATTTGTCACAGCTGAGGTCCATGATTTGTGCCTGCTGATTGCGTGATTCGTGCCTGCTCAGCTCTTTGATTGTGCCTCGGAGGCACATCATCAGTGCATGATTGCCATGTGATCAGCGCATGATCAGTGACATGATCGTGTGCCATTCAGACAGGTGGTCACTGCATGCTCAGTCACGTGTGATCAGTTCCTGATCAGCAGCGTGATTAGTACATGATCAGCCACGTGATCAGCCACGTGTCAGTGATAAGCCACGTGAGCAGTGCATGTGCAGTCACGAGTTCAGTGTATGATCAGCCACGTGAGCAGTGCATGTGCGTTCAGTGTATGATCAGTGCGTGATCAGTCACGAGATCAGTGTATGATCAGCCGCGTGATCAGTGTATGATAAGCCCGTGAGCAGTGCATGACCAGTCACGTGATCGGTGTATGATATCCACATGATCAGTGCATGTGCAGTCGCGTAATCAGTGCATTATAGCTCGTGATCAGTGCATGATCAGTCACGTGATCTGTCCATGATCAGTCAGGTGAATCGTGTATGATCAGCCCGTGATCAGTGCCTGGGCAGTCACATGATCAGTGCATGATAGACATGTGATCAGTGCATGATCAGTCAGGTGATCCGTGTATGATCAGCCAGGTGATCACTGCATCATAGGTGCGTGATCAGTGCATGATAGCCACCTGATCAGTGCATGATCAGTCACGTGATCTGTGCATGATCTGTCACATGATCACTGTATCAACATCCACATTATCAGTGCATGCGCGGTGGCGTGATCGGGAATGATAGACGCGTGATCAGTGCATGATCAGTCGCGTGATAAGTGTATTATCAGCCACGTGATCATTGCATGATAGCCACGTGATCAGGGCATGATAGCCATGTGATCAGTACATGATCAGGCGCGTGATCAGTGCAGGATCAGTCGCCTTGATCAGTACATGATCAGTCACATGATCAGCGCAAGATCTGTAGCGTGGTCAGTGTATGATAAGCCACCTGATCAGTGCATGATCAGTCACGTGATCTGTGCATGATCTGTCACATGATCACTGTATCAACATCCACATTATCAGTGCATGCGCGGTGGGGTGATCAGTGCATGATAGCCATGAGTTCTGTGCATGATCAGTCTCGTGATCAGTGTATGATCATCCACATGATCAGTGTATGCCCGTCACGTGATCATTGCATGATAACCACATTATCTGTGCATGATCAGTTACATGATAAGGGCCTGCACAGTCACATGATCAGTTCAAGATAGCCATGTGATAAGTGCCTGATCATTCGCGTGATCAGTGCATAATAGCCACGAGATCAGTGCATGAACAGTCGCGTGATCAGTGCATGATAAGTTACGGATCAGTGTATGATAAGCCACCTGATCAGTGCATGATATCCACCTTATCAGTTCACAATCAGTCACCTGATCGGTGAATGCACAGACACGTGATCAGTGCATGATAGCTATGTGATCAGTGCATGATAGCCAGGTGATCAGTGCATTATCAGTCGCGTGATCGGTGTATGATCCCAGGTGATCAGTGCATGTTCAGCCACGTGATCACTACCTCACCATCCACGTGATCAGGTCATGCGCGGTCATGTGAAAAGTGGATGATAGCGAAGTGATCAGTGCATGATCAGTCATGTGATCAGTGCATGATAGCCACGTGATCAGAGCATGATAACCACGTTATCAGTGCATGATAGCCATGTGATCAGTACATGATCAGTCGCGTGATCAGTGTATACTCAGCCACGTGATCAGTGCATGATAGCCATGAGTTCTGTGCATGATCAGTCTCGTGATCAGTGTATGATCATCCACATGATCAGTGTATGCCCCCAATCATTGCGTGATAGCCACATTATCTGTGCATGATCAGTTCGTGATAAGGGCATGCACAGTCACATGATCAGTCCAAGATAGCCACGTGATAAGTGCCTGATCAGTCACGTGATCAGTGCATGATCAGCCAGGTTACCTGTGCATGATCAGCCACATGTTCAGTGCGATCAGACGCGTGATCAGTGAATGATAAACATTTGATCAGTGCATGATCAGTCACGTGAGCAGTGTATGATCAACCACGTGATTAGTGCATGATAGCCACGAGATCAGTGCTTGATCAGTCTAGTGATCAGTGTATGATCATCCACGTGATCAGTGAATGCCCAGTCACGTGATCAATGTATGATAGCCACGTGATCAGTGCATGATTTGTCACGTGATCAGTGCATGATCAGCCAGGTTATCTGTGCATGATCAGCCACATGTTCAGTGCATGATCAGCCACGTGATCAGTGAATGATAGCCATGTGATCAGTCATGTGATCATTGTATGATCAGCCACGTGAACAGTGCGTGCTCAGTCACGTGATTAGGGCCTGCTGAGCTGCGTGATTCCTGCCTGCTCATCTGCTTGATAATTCCCAGCTGAGCTGTGTGATTCCTGCCTGCTCATCTGCTTGATAATTGCCAGCTGAGCTGCGTGATACCTGTCTGCTCATGTGCTTGATTATTGCCAGCTGAGGTGCGTGATTCCTGCCTGCTCATCTGCTTGACAATTGCCAGCTGAGCCATGTGATTCCTGCCTGCTCAGCTGCTTGATTGTGCCAGCTGTGC
>NW_027219925.1:0-43075 GCF_027580195.1 Bos mutus
TACACTGATCACCTGCCGGGCATGCACAGATCACGTAATAATCATGAACTCATCACGTACCTATCATGCACTGATCGCGGCTATCATGCAGCAATGATGCGTGGCTATCATGCACTGATCGCGTGGCTGATCATGCACTGTCCATTGACTGGCATGGACTGATCACGCGGCTATCGTAGCAGTGATCACGTGACTTAATGGGCGCTGATCATGCTTGACAGATCATGCGCTGATCATATTTGCTATCATACACTGATCATGTGCCTCTGGAGCGGCCGGCAATGAGCTGGTAGAGCGCGAATCAAACAGTCAGCAGGCAATCATGGAGACTCAGCTGTGAGAATCATGCTGCTCAGCTGGCAATAATCAAACAGCTGAGCAGGGAGAATTCGCAGCACACCTGGGTTGTCAAGCGGATGGCGGACAGGAATCGTTGGCTCAGCTTCGTGGTTGTCAAGCAGATGAGCAGACAGTAATCGCGCAGCTCAGGAGGCCTGATCGCGTGGCTGATCATGCACTGATCACGTGACTGATCGCCACTGATGATCTGACTGATGATCATGCACTGATCACGTGGCTGATCATGCACTGATCCGTGGCTGATCATGCACTGATCGCGTGACTGATCATGCACTGATCACGTGGCTGATCATGCACTGATCGCGTGGCTGATCATGCACTGATCACGTGGCTGATCATGCACTGATCACGTGACTGATCATGCACTGATCACGTGGCTGATCATGCACTGATCACGTGGCTGATCATGCACTGATCGCGTGACTGATCATGCACTGATGATCGTGCTGATCATGCACTGATCACGTGGCTGATCATGCACTGATCACGTGCTGATCATGCATGCTGATGATCGTGTGACTGATCATGCACACTGATCACGTGGCTGATCATGCACTGATCACGTGGCTGATCATGCACTGATCACGTGACTGATCATGCACTGATCACGTGGCTGATCATGCACTGATCACGTGACTGATCATGCACTGATCACGTGGCTGATCATGCACTGATCACGTGGCTGATCATGCACTGATCACGTGGCTGATCATGCACTGATCGCGTGGCTGATCATGCACTGATCACGTGGCTGATCATGCACTGATCACGTGGCTGATCATGCACTGATCACGTGACTGATCATGCACTGATCACGTGGCTGATCATGCACTGATCACGTGGCTGATCATGCACTGATCACGTGGCTGATCATGCACTGATCACGTGGCTGATCATGCACTGATCACGTGGCTGATCATGCACTGATCACGTGGCTGCCTGACTGATCACGTGACTGATCATGCACTGGCGTGGCTGATCATGCACTGATCACGTGACTGATCATGCACTGATCACGTGGCTGATCATGCACTGATCACGTGGCTGATCATGCACTGATCACGTGGCTGATCATGCACTGATCACGTGACTGATCATGCACTGATCACGTGGCTGATCATGCACTGATCACGTGGCTGATCATGCACTGATCACGTGGCTGATCATGCACTGATCACGTGACTGATCATGCACTGATCACGTGGCTGATCATGCACTGATCACGTGGCTGATCATGCACTGATCACGTGGCTGATCATGCACTGATCACGTGGCTGATCATGCACTGACGTGGCTGATCATGCACTGATCACGTGGCTGATCATGCACTGATCACGTGGCTGATCATGCACTGATCACGTGGCTGATCATGCACTGATCACGTGGCTGATCATGCACTGATCACGTGGCTGATCATGCACTGATGACGTGCTGATCATGGCTGATCATGCACTGATCGTGGCTGATCATGTGCTGATCATGCACTGATCACGTGGCTGATCATGCACTGATCACGTGGCTGATCATGCACTGATCACGTGACTGATCATGCACTGATCACGTGGCTGATCGTGGCTGATCACTGATCTCGTGTGCTGATCATGCACTGATCACGTGGCTGATCATGCACTGATCATCGTGGCTGATCATGCACTGATCACGTGGCTGATCATGCACTGATCACGTGGCTGATCATGCACTGATCACGTGGCTGATCATGCACTGATCACGTGGCTGATCATGCACTGATCACGTGGACTGATCATGCACTGATCACGTGGCTGATCATGCACTGATCACGTGGCTGATCATGCACTGATCACGTGGCTGATCATGCACTGATCACGTGGCTGATCATGCACTGATCACGTGGCTGATCATGCACTGATCACGTGGCTGATCATGCACTGATCACGTGGCTGATCATGCACTGATCACGTGGCTGATCATGCACTGATCGCGTGGCTGATCATGCACTGATCACGTGGCTGATCATGCACTGATCACGTGGCTGATCATGCACTGATCACGTGGCTGATCATGCACTGATCACGTGGACTGATCATGCACTGATCACGTGGCTGATCATGCACTGATCACGTGGCTGATCATGCACTGATCACGTGGCTGATCATGCACTGATCACGTGACTGATCATGCACTGATCACGTGACTGATCATGCACTGATCACGTGGCTGATCATGCACTGATCACGTGGCTGATCATGCACTGATCACGTGGCTGATCATGCACTGATCACGTGGCTGATCATGCACTGATCATGCACACTGATCACGTGCTGATCATGCACTGATCACGTGGCTGATCATGCACTGATCACGTGGCTGATCATGCACTGATCACGTGGCTGATCATGCACTGATCACGTGGCTGATCATGCACTGATCACGTGGCTGATCATGCACTGATCACGTGACTGATCATGCACTGATCACGTGGCTGATCATGCACTGATCGCGTGGCTGATCATGCACTGATCACGTGACTGATCATGCACTGATCACGTGGCTGATCATGCACTGATCACGTGGCTGATCATGCACTGATCACGTGGCTGATCATGCACTGATCGTGGCTGATCATGCATGCCCTGTGCTGATCGTGGCTGATCATGCACTGATCACGTGGCTGATCATGCACTGATCACGTGACTGATCATGCACTGATCACGTGGCTGATCATGCACTGATCACGTGGCTGATCATGCACTGATCACGTGGCTGATCATGCACTGATCACGTGGCTGATCATGCACTGATCACGTGACTGATCATGCACTGATCACGTGGCTGATCATGCACTGATCACGTGGCTGATCATGCACTGATCGTGGCTGATCATGCACACTGATCACGTGACTGATCTTGCACTGATCACGTGGCTGATCGTGGCTGATCATGCACTGATCACGTGGCTGATCATGCACTGATCACGTGGCTGATCATGCACTGATCACGTGGCTGATCATGCACTGATCACGTGGCTGATCATGCACTGATCACGTGGCTGATCATGCACTGATCACGTGACTGATCATGCACTGATCACGTGGCTGATCATGCACTGATCACGTGGCTGATCATGCACTGATCACGTGGCTGATTCATGCACTGATCACGTGGCTGATCATGCACTGATCACGTGGCTGATCATGCACTGATCACGTGGCTGATCATGCACTGATCACGTGGCTGATCATGCACTGATCACGTGGCTGATCATGCACTGATCACGTGGCTGATCATGCACTGATCACGTGGCTGATCATGCACTGATCACGTGGCTGATCATGCACTGATCACGTGGCTGATCATGCACTGATCACGTGGCTGATCATGCACTGATCACGTGGCTGATCATGCACTGATGATCACGTGGCTGATCATGCACTGATCACGTGACTGATCATGCACTGATCACGTGGCTGATCATGCACTGATCACGTGGCTGATCATGCACACTGATCACGTGGCTGATCATGCACTGATCGTGACTGATCATGCACTGATCACGTGACTGATCGTGCTGCACTGATCACGTGGCTGATCATGCACTGATCGATCGTGACTGATCGCTGCACACTGATCGCACTGATCATGCATGACTGATCACGTGGCTGATCATCACTGATGACGTGGCTGCTGATCATGCAACTGATCACGTGGCTGATCATGCACTGATCACGTGACTGATCATGCACTGATCACGTGGCTGATCATGCACTGATCACGTGGCTGATCATGCACTGATCACGTGGCTGATCATGCACTGATCACGTGGCTGATCATGCACTGATCGCGTGGCTGATCATGCACTGATCACGTGGCTGATCATGCACTGATCACGTGGCTGATCATGCACTGATCACGTGGCTGATCATGCACTGATCACGTGCTGATCATGCACTGATCACGTGGCTGATCATGCACTGATCACGTGGCTGATCATGCACTGATCACGTGGCTGATCATGCACTGATCACGTGGCTGATCATGCACTGATCACGTGGCTGATCATGCACTGATCGTGGCTGATCATGCACTGCACTGATCACGTGGCTGATCATGCACTGATCACGTGGCTGATCATCACTGATCACGTGATCATCGTGATCCTGATCATGCACTGATCACGTGGCTGATCATGCACTGATCACGTGGCTGATCATGCACTGATCGCGTGGCTGATCGTGGCTGATCGTGGCTGATCATGCACTGATCACGTGACTGATCATGCACTGATCACGTGGCTGATCATGCACTGATCACGTGGCTGATCATGCACTGATCACGTGGCTGATCATGCACTGATCACGTGGCTGATCATGCACTGATCACGTGGCTGATCATGCACTGATCACGTGGCTGATCATGCACTGATCACGTGACTGATCATGCACTGATCACGTGGCTGATCATGCACTGATCACGTGGCTGATCATGCACTGATCACCGTGGCTGATCATGCACTGATCACGTGACTGATCATGCACTGATCACGTGGCTGATCATGCACTGATCACGTGGCTGATCATGCACTGATCACGTGGCTGATCATGCACTGATCACGTGGCTGATCATGCACTGATCACGTGGCTGATCATGCACTGATCACGTGGCTGATCATGCACTGATCACGTGGCTGATCACACACTGATCACGTGGCTGATCATGCACTGATCACGTGGCTGATCATGCACTGATCGCGTGGCTGATCATGCACACTGATCATCGTGACTGATCATGCACTGATCGTGCGCTGCTGATCATGCACTGATCACGTGGCTGATCATGCACTGATCATCTGTCATCACTGATCATGCACTGATGTGCACTGATCATGCACTGATCTGATCACGTGGCTGATCATGCACTGATCACGTGTGATGATCATGCACTGATCCGCGTGGCTGATCATGCACTGATCACGTGATCATGCTGATCATGCGTGACTGATCACGTGGCTGATGGCTGCATGCACTGATCACGTGGCTGATCATGCACTGATCACGTGGCTGATCATGCACTGATCACGTGGCTGATCATGCACTGATCACGTGGCTGATCATGCACTGATCACGTGGCTGATCATGCACTGATCACGTGGCTGATCATGCACTGATCACGTGGCTGATCATGCACTGATCACGTGGCTGACTGATGCACTGATCACGTGGCTGATCATGCACTGATCACGTGGCTGATCATGCACTGATCACGTGGCTGATCATGCACTGATCACGTGGCTGATCATGCACTGATCACGTGGCTGATCATGCACTGATCACGTGGCTGATCATGCACTGATCACGTGGCTGATCATGCACTGATCACGTGCTGATCATGCACTGATCACGTGGCTGATCATGCACTGATCACGTGGCTGATCATGCACTGATCACGTGGCTGATCTGATCATGCACTGATCACGTGACTGATCATGCACTGATCACGTGGCTGATCATGCACTGATCACGTGGCTGATCATGCACTGATCACGTGGCTGATCATGCACTGATCACGTGGCTGATCATGCACTGATCACGTGGCTGATCATGCACTGATCACGTGGCTGATCATGCACTGATCACGTGGCTGATCATGCACTGATCACGTGGCTGATCATGCACTGATCACGTGACTGATCATGCACTGATCACGTGGCTGATCATGCACTGATCACGTGGCTGATCATGCACTGATCACGTGGCTGATCATGCACTGATCACGTGGCTGATCATGCACTGATCACGTGGCTGATCATGCACTGATCACGTGGCTGATCATGCACTGATCACGTGGCTGATCATGCACTGATCACGTGACTGATCATGCACTGATCACGTGGCTGATCATGCACTGATCACGTGGCTGATCATGCACTGATCACGTGGCTGATCATGCACTGATCACGTGGCTGATCATGCACTGATCACGTGGCTGATCATGCACTGATCACGTGGCTGATCATGCACTGATGATCACGTGCTGATCATGCACTGATCGCGTGACTGCTGATCATGCACTGATCACGTGGCTGATCATGCACTGATCACGTGGCTGATCATGCACTGATCACGTGGCTGATCATGCACTGATCACCGTGGCTGATCATGCACTGATCACGTGGCTGATCATGCACTGATCACGTGACTGATCATGCACTGATCACGTGGCTGATCATGCACTGATCACGTGGCTGATCATGCACTGATCACGTGGCTGATCATGCACTGATCGCGTGGCTGATCATGCACTGATCACGTGGCTGATCATGCACTGATCGTGGCTGATCATGCACTGATCACGTGACTGATCATGCACTGATCGTGGCTGATCATGCACTGACGTGGCTGATCATGCACTGATCACGTGGCTGATCATGCACTGATCACGTGGCTGATCATGCACTGATCACGTGGCTGATCATGCACTGATCACGTGGCTGATCATGCACTGATCACGTGGCTGATCATGCACTGATCACGTGGCTGATCATGCACTGATCACGTGCTGATCATGCACTGATCACGTGGCTGATCATGCACTGATCACGTGACTGATCATGCACTGATCACGTGGCTGATCATGCACTGATCACGTGGCTGATCATGCACTGATCACGTGGCTGATCATGCACTGATCACGTGGCTGATCATGCACTGATCACGTGGCTGATCATGCACTGATCACGTGGCTGATCATGCACTGATCACGTGGCTGATCATGCACTGATCACGTGACTGATCATGCACTGATCACGTGGCTGATCATGCACTGATCACGTGGCTGATCATGCACTGATCACGTGGCTGATCATGCACTGATCACGTGGCTGATCATGCACTGATCACGTGACTGATCATGCACTGATCACGTGGCTGATCATGCACTGATCGTGGCGTGGCTGATGATCATACACTGATCGCGTGACTGATCATCATGCACTGATCACGTGGCTGATCATGCACTGATCACGTGGCTGATCATGCACTGATCGTGGCTGATCTGACTGTGTGACTGATCACGCTGATCATGCACTGATCACACTGGCTGCTGATCATGCACTGATCACGTGGCTGATCATGCACTGATCACGTGACTGATCATGCACTGATCACGTGGCTGATCATGCACTGATCACGTGGCTGATCATGCACTGATCACGTGGCTGATCATGCACTGATCACGTGGCTGATCATGCACTGATCACGTGACTGATCATGCACTGATCACGTGGCTGATCATGCACTGATCACGTGGCTGATCATGCACTGATCACGTGGCTGATCATGCACTGATCACGTGGCTGATCATGCACTGATCACGTGGCTGATCATGCACTGATCACGTGCTGATCATGCACTGATCACGTGGCTGATCATGCACTGATCACGTGGCTGATCATGCACTGATCACGTGACTGATCATGCACTGATCACGTGGCTGATCATGCACTGATCACGTGGCTGATCATGCACTGATCACGTGGCTGATCATGCACTGATCACGTGGCTGATCATGCACTGATCACGTGGCTGATCATGCACTGATCACGTGGCTGATCATGCACTGATCACGTGGCTGATCATGCACTGATCACGTGGCTGATCATGCACTGATCACGTGGCTGATCATGCACTGATCACGTGGCTGATCATGCACTGATCACGTGACTGATCATGCACTGATCACGTGGCTGATCATGCACTGATCACGTGGCTGATCATGCACTGACTGATCACGTGGCTGATCATGCACTCATCGTGGCTGATCATGCACTGATCACGTGGCTGATCATGCACTGATCGCGTGGCTGATCATGCACTGATCACGTGGCTGATCATGCACTGATCACGTGGCTGATCATCACACTGATCATCACTGATCACTGCTGATCATGCACTGATCACGTGCTGATCATGCACTGATCACGTGGCTGATCATGCACTGATCACGTGGCTGATCATGCACTGATCACGTGGCTGATCATGCACTGACTGATCATGCGTGACTGATCATGCACTGATCACGTGGCTGATCATGCACTGATCACGTGGCTGATCATGCACTGATCACGTGGCTGATCATGCACTGATCACGTGGCTGATCATGCACTGATCACGTGGCTGATCATGCACTGATCACGTGGCTGATCATGCACTGATCACGTGGCTGATCATGCACTGATCACGTGGCTGATCATGCACTGATCGCGTGACTGATCATGCACTGATCACGTGGCTGATCATGCACTGATCACGTGGCTGATCATGCACTGATCACGTGGCTGATCATGCACTGATCGTGTGGCTGATCATGCACTGATCCGACGTGACTGATCATGCACTGATCACGTGGCTGATCATGCACTGATCACGTGGCTGATCATGCACTGATCACGTGGCTGATCATGCACTGATCACGTGGCTGATCATGCACTGATCACGTGGCTGATCATGCACTGATCACGTGGCTGATCATGCACTGATCGCGTGACTGATCATGCACTGATCACGTGGCTGATCATGCACTGATCACGTGGCTGATCATGCACTGATCGCGTGGCTGATCATGCACTGATCACGTGGCTGATCATGCACTGATCGCGTGGCTGATCATGCACTGATCACGTGGCTGATCATGCACTGATCACGTGGCTGATCATGCACTGATCACGTGACTGATCATGCACTGATCACGTGGCTGATCATGCACTGATCACGTGACTGATCATGCACTGATCACGTGACTGATCATGCACTGATCACGTGCCTGATCATGCACTGATCACGTGGCTGATCATGCACTGATCACGTGACTGATCAGTCATGCATGCACTGCACTGATCGTGATCTGGCTGATCATGCACTGATCACGTGGCTGATCATGCACTGATGGCACTGACCACGTGGCTGATCATGCACTAATCACGTGGCTGATCATGCCCTGATCACGTGGCTGATCATGCACTGATCACGTGGCTGATCATGCACTGATCACGTGGCTGATCATAAACTGATCACGTGGCTGATCATGCACTGATCACGTGACTGATCATGCACTGATCACTTGGCTGATCATGCACTGATCATCGCGTGGCTGATCATGCACTGATCACGTGGCTGATCATGCACTGATCACGTGGCTGATCATGCACTGATCACGTGGCTGATCATGCACTGATCGCGTGGCTGATCATGCACTGATCACGTGGCTGATCATGCACTGATCACGTGGCTGATCATGCACTGATCACGTGGCTGATCATGCACTGATCACGTGGCTGATCATGCACTGATCGCGTGGCTGATCATGCACTGATCACGTGGCTGATCATGCACTGATCACGTGGCTGATCATGCACTGATCACGTGGCTGATCATGCACTGATCACGTGACTGATCATGCACTGATCACGTGGCTGATCATGCACTGATCACGTGGCTGATCATGCACTGATCGCGTGACTGATCATGCACTGATCACGTGGCTGATCATGCACTGATCACGTGGCTGATCATGCACTGATCACGTGGCTGATCATGCACTGATCACGTGACTGATCATGCACTGATCACGTGGCTGATCATGCACTGATCACGTGGCTGATCATGCACTGATCACGTGGCTGATCATGCACACTGATCGTGTGCTGATCATGCACTGATCACGTGGCTGATCATGCACTGATCACGTGGCTGATCATGCACTGATCACGTGGCTGATCATGCACTGATCACGTGGCTGATCATGCACTGATGATCGCGTGACTGATCATGCACTGATCACGTGGCTGATCATGCACTGATCACCGTGGCTGATCATGCACTGATCGTGGCTGATCATGCACTGATCACGTGGCTGATCATGCACTGATCACGTGGCTGATCATGCACTGATCACGTGGCTGATCATGCACTGATCACGTGGCTGATCATGCACTGATCACGTGACTGATCATGCACTGATCACGATGCCTGATCATGCACTGATCACGTGCTGATCATGCACTGATCACGTGGCTGATCATGCACTGATCACGTGACTGATCATGCACTGATCGCGTGGCTGATCATGCACTGATCACGTGGCTGATCATGCACTGATCGTGGCTGATCATGCACTGATCACCTGGCTGATCATGCACTGATCACGTGGCTGATCATGCACTGATCACGTGGCTGATCATGCACTGATCACGTGGCTGATCATGCACTGATCACGTGACTGATCATGCACTGATCACGTGGCTGATCATGCACTGATCACGTGGCTGATCATGCACTGATCACGTGGCTGATCATGCACTGATCACGTGACTGATCATGCACTGATCACGTCATGCTGATCGCGTGGCTGATGCACTGATCACGTGGCTGATCATGCACTGATCACGTGGCTCTGATCATGCACTGATCACGTGGCTGATCATGCACTGATCACGTGGCTGATCATGCACTGATCACGTGGCTGATCATGCACTGATCACGTGGCTGATCATGCACTGATCACGTGGCTGATCATGCACTGATCGCGTGACTGATCATGCACTGATCACGTGGCTGATCATGCACTGATCACGTGGCTGATCATGCACTGATCACGTGGCTGATCATGCACTGATCACGTGGCTGATCATGCACTGATCACGTGGCTGATCATGCACTGATCACGTGACTGATCATGCACTGATCACGTGACTGATCATGCACTGATCACGTGGCTGATCATGCACTGATCACGTGGCTGATCATGCACTGATCACGTGACTGATCATGCACTGATCACGTGGCTGATCATGCACTGATCACGTGGCTGATCATGCACTGATCGCGTGGCTGATCATGCACTGATCACGTGGCTGATCATGCACTGATCACGTGGCTGATCATGCACTGATCACGTGACTGATCATGCACTGATCACGTGGATGATCGTGACTGATCATGCACTGATCATGCACTGTGACTGATCATGCACTGATCACGTGGCTGATCACTGATCACGTGACTGATCACTGATCACGTGACTGATCATGCACTGATCACGTGGCTGATCATGCACTGATCACGTGGCTGATCATGCACTGATCACGTGGCTGATCATGCACTGATCGCGGCTGCTCATGCATGATCACTGATCACGTGCTGCTGATCATGCACTGATCACGTGGCTGATCATGCACTGATCACGTGGCTGATCATGCACTGATCACGTGGCTGATCATGCACTGATCATGTGCTGATCATGCACTTGATCACGTGACTGATCATGCACTGATCACGTGGCTGATCATGCACTGATCACGTGACTGATCATGCACTGATCACGTGGCTGATCATGCACTGATCACGTGACTGATCATGCACTGATCACGTGGCTGATCATGCACTGATCACGTGGCTGATCATGCACTGATCACGTGGCTGATCATGCACTGATCACGTGGCTGATCATGCACTGATCACGTGGCTGATCATGCACTGATCGCGTGGCTGATCATGCACTGATCACGTGACTGATCATGCACTGATCACGTGGCTGATCATGCACTGATCACGTGGCTGATCATGCACTGATCACGCGTGACTGATCATGCACTGATCACGTGGCTGATCATGCACTGATCACGTGACTGATCATGCACTGATCGTGGCTGATCATGCACTGATCACGTGGCTGATCATGCACTGATCACGTGGCTGATCATGCACTGATCACGTGGCTGATCATGCACTGATCACGTGACTGATCATGCACTGATCACGTGTGGCTGATCATGCACTGATCACGTGGCTGATCATGCACTGATCACGTGGCTGCTGATCATGCACTGATCACGTGGCTGATCATGCACTGATCGTGACTGATCATGCACTGATCACGTGGCTGATCATGCACTGATCACGTGGCTGATCATGCACTGATCACGTGGCTGATCATGCACTGATCATGTGACTGATCATGCACTGATGATCGTGGCTGATCATGCACTGATCGCGTGGCTGATCATGCACTGATCACGTGGCTGATCATGCACTGATCACGTGGCTGATCATGCACTGATCACGTGGCTGATCATGCACTGATCACGTGCTGATCATGCACTGATCACGTGACTGATCATGCACTGATCACGTGGCTGATCATGCACTGATCACGTGGCTGATCATGCACTGATCACGTGGCTGATCATGCACTGATCACGTGACTGATCATGCACTGATCACGTGGCTGATCATGCACTGATCACGTGGCTGATCATGCACTGATCACGTGGCTGATCATGCACTGATCGCGTGACTGATCATGCACTGATCACGTGATGATCATGCACGTGGCTGATCATGCACTGATCACGTGGCTGATCATGCACTGATCACGTGGCTGATCATGCACTGATCACGTGGCTGATCATGCACTGATCACGTGACTGATCATGCACTGATCACGTGGCTGATCATGCACTGATCACGTGACTGATCATGCACTGATCACGTGACTGATCATGCACTGATCACGTGGCTGATCATGCACTGATCACGTGGCTGATCATGCACTGATCACGTGGCTGATCATGCACTGATCACGTGACTGATCATGCACTGATCACGTGGCTGATCATGCACTGATCACGTGGCTGATCATGCACTGATCACGTGGCTGATCATGCACTGATCACGTGGCTGATCATGCACTGATCGTGACTGCATCATGCACTGATCACGTGGCTGATCATGCACTGATCACGTGGCTGATCATGCACTGATCACGTGGCTGATCATGCACTGATCACGTGACTGATCATGCACTGATCACGTGGCTGATCATGCACTGATCACGTGGCTGATCATGCACTGATCACGTGGCTGATCATGCACTGATCGCGTGGCTGATCATGCAATGATCACGTGGCTGATCATGCACTGATCACGTGGCTGATCATGCACTGATCACGTGGCTGATCATGCACTGATCACGTGACTGATCATGCACTGATCACGTGGCTGATCATGCACTGATCACGTGGCTGATCATGCACTGATCACGTGACTGATCATGCACTGATCACGTGGCTGATCATGCACTGATCACGTGGCTGATCATGCACTGATCACGTGGCTGATCATGCACTGATCACGTGGCTGATCATGCACTGATCACGTGGCTTATCATGCACTGATCACGTGACTGATCATGCACTGATCATGTGGCTGATCATACACTGATCACGTGCCTGATCATGCACTGATCACGTGGCTGATCATGCACTGATCCGTGGCTGATCATGCACTGATCACGTGGCTGATCATGCACTGATCACGTGGCTGATCATCACTGATCAGATGGCTGATCATGCACTGATCAGCGTGGCTGATCATGACTGATCACGCAGCTGATCATGCACACTGATCACGCAGCTGATCATGCACTGATCACGTGACTGATCATGCACTGATCTGATCGTGGCTGATCATGCACTGATCACGTGGCTGATCATGCACTGATCGTGGCTGATCATGCACTGATCACGTGACTGATCATGCACTGATCACGTGACTGATCATGCACTGATCACGTGGCTGATCATGCACTGGCTGATCGTGGCTGATCACGTGCACTGATCGCACTGTGGCTGATCATGCACTGATCACGTGGCTGATCATGCACTGATCACGTGGCTGATCATGCACTGATCGCGTGGACTGATCATGCACTGATCACGTGGCTGATCATGCACTGATCACGTGGCTGATCATGCACTGATCACGTGGCTGATCATGCACTGATCACGTGACTGATCATGCACTGATCACGTGACTGATCATGCACTGATCACGTGACTGATCATGCACTGATCACGTGGCTGATCATGCACTGATCACGTGGCTGATCATGCACACTGATCACGTGACTGATCATGCACTGATCATCGTGGCTGATCATGCACTGATCACGTGGCTGATCATGCACTGATCACGTGGCTGATCATACACTGATCACGTGACTGATCATGCACTGATCGCGTGGCTATATCATGCACTGATCACGTGACTGATCATGCACTGATCACGTGGCTGATCATACACTGATCACGTGGCTGATCATGCAGTGATCACGTGGCTGATCATGCACTGATCACGTGGCTGATCATACTCTGATCCGAAACTGATCATGCACTGATCACGTGGCTGATCATGCACTGATCACGTGCTGATCATGCACTGATCACGTGGCTGATCATGCACTGATCACGTGGTGATCATGCACTGATCACGTGACTGATCATGCACTGATCACGTGACTGATCATGCACTGATCACGTGACTGATCATGCACTGATCACGTGGCTGATCATGCACTGATCTCGTGGCTGATCATGCACTGATCACGTGGCTGATCATGCAATGATCACGTGGCTGATCATGCACTGATCACGTGACTGATCATGCACTGATCACGTGGCTGATCATGCACTGATCACGTGGCTGATCATGCACTGATCACGTGGCTGATCATGCACTGATCGCGTGGCTGATCATGCACTGATCGCGTGACTGATCATGCACTGATCTGATCACGTGGCTGATCATGCACTGATCACGTGGCTGATCATAATCTGATCACTGATCACGTGACTGATGGCTGATCATGCACTGATCACGTGGCTGATCATGCACTGATCACGTGACTGATCATACACTGATCACGTGACTGATCATGCACTGATCGCGTGGCTGATCATGCACTGTTTCACGTTGCTGATCATGCACTGTTCGCGTGTCTGATCATGCACTGATCACGTGGCTGATCATGCACTGATCGCGTGGCTGATCATGCACTGATCACGTGGCTGATCATGCACTGATCACGTGGCTGATCATGCACTGATCACGTGGCTGATCATGCACTGATCACGTGACTGATCATGCACTGATCACGTGGCTGATCATGCACTGATCACGTGACTGATCATGCACTGATCACGTGGCTGATCATGCACTGATCGCGTGGCTATCATGCACTGCTAACGTGGCTGATCATACAATGATCACATAACTATCATGCACTGATCGCGTGACTGATCATGCACTGATCACGTGACTGATCATGCACTGATCACGTGGCTGATCATGCACTGATCACGTGACTGATCATGCACTGATCACGTGACTGATCATGCACTGATCATGGCTGGCTGATCATGCATCTGATCACGTGGCTGATCATGCACTGATCACGTGACTGATCATGCACTGATCGCGTGGCTGATCATGCACTGATCACGTGGCTGATCATGCCCTGATCACGAGGCTGATCATGTACTGATCACGTGACTGATCATGCACTGATCACGTGGCTGATCATGCACTGATCACGTGGCTGATCATGCACTGATCACGTGGCTGATCATGCACTGATCACGTGGCTGATCATGCACTGATCACGTGGCTGATCATGCACTGATCACGTGGCTGATCATGCACTGATCACGTGGCTGATCATGCACTGATCACGTGACTGATCATGCACTGATCACGTGGCTGATCATGCACTGATCACCTGGCTTATCATGCACTGATCATGTGACTGATCATGCACTGATCATGTTTGGTGTCATACACTGATCATGTGCCTCTGCATGCAATGAACGCGTGGCTGATAGGCAGTGGAATCAGTCAGCACGTGAACTGATCATGCACTGATCAGCTCTGGCTGATCATGCTGCTCAGGTGACATTATCAAGTAGATGTGCAGGCTGATCACGTGGCTGGTGGCAACTGTCCGTGACTGATGACTGATCACGTGGCTGATCATGCAGCTCAGCTGGCTGATTGTCAAGCAGATGAGCAGACAGTAATCACGTGGCTCATCATGCCTGATCACGTGACTGATCATGCACTGATCACGTGGCTGATCATGCACTGATCACGTGGCTGATTATACACTGATCACGTGACTGACCATGCACTGATCATCTGGCTATCATGCACTGATCACGTGGCTGATCATGCACTGATCACGTGGCTGATCATGCACTGATCGCGTGACTGATCATGCACTGATCACGTGGCTGATCATGCACTGATCACGTGGCTGATCATGCACTGATCATGTGACTGATCATGTGCTGATCATGTGGTGATCATACACTGATCATGTACCTCTCACTGGCAATGCTGAACAAAACTGCTCACGTGGCTGATCATCAGTCATCACGCACTAATCATGGAACTCAGCTCTGAGAAATCATGCACTGATCGTGGCTGATCATGCATAATCACGTAGATGATCATGCACTGATCACGTGAGCTGAGGTGGCATTGATCACGTGGCTGATCAGGCAGGAATCGTGCAGCTCATCATGCACTGTCAAGCAGATGGCTGATCATGCAGCTCAGCAGGCCTGATCACGTGACTGATCACGTGGCACTGTTCACGTGGCTGAGCTGATCGCACACTGATCACGTGACTGATCATGCACTGATCACGTGGCTGATCATACACTGATCACGTGGCTGATCATGCACTGATCACGTGGCTGATCATGCACCTGATCACGTGGCTGATCATGCACTGATCCGTGCTACCATGTACCTGATCACGTGACTGATCATACACTGATCACGTGACTGATCATGCACTGATCACGTGGCTGATCATGCACTGTTCACGTGGCTGATCATACACTGATCACCTGCCTGATCATGCACTGATCACGTGACTGATCATGAACTGATCGCGTACCTGATCATGCACTGATCACGTGGCTGATCATGCACTGATCACGTGGCTATCATGCACTGATCACGTGGCTGATCATGCACTGATCACGTGACTGATCATGCACTGATCACGTGACTATCATGCACTGATCACGTGACTGATCATGGCGCTGATCATGTGACTGATCATGCGCTGATCACGTTGCTATCATACACTGATCATGTGCCTGATCAGGCAATAAACAATGAGCTGAGTGGCAT
Source organism: Bos mutus (assembly GCF_027580195.1). NCBI lineage: Eukaryota > Metazoa > Chordata > Mammalia > Artiodactyla > Bovidae > Bos > Bos mutus. Next base: position 17,373 of record NW_027219925.1, read on the forward strand.
GAATCAAACAGTCAGCGCGGCAATAATCATGGAACTCAGCACTGACGGGCTGATCATGCTGATCAGCTGGCTAATCAAGCAGCTGATCACGTGACTGATCATGCACTGCACGCACTGGCTGGCAATTGTCAAGCTGATGACGTGGCTGGCATCGTGCAGCTCAGCTGGCAATTGTCACTGCGTGGCTGATCAGACAGTAATCACGTGGCTCATCAGGCCCTGATCACGTGACTGATCATGCACTGTTCACGTGGCTGATCATGCACTGATCACGTGACTGATCATGCACTGATCACGTGCTGATCATGCACTGATCACGTTGCTGATCATGCACTGTTCACGTGACTGATCATGCACTGATCACGTGGCTGATCATGCACTGATCACGTGGCTGATCATGTACTGATCACGTGACTGATCATGCACTGATCGCGTAACTGATCATGCACTGATCACGTGGCTGATCATGCACTGATCACGTGACTGATCATGCACTGATCACGTGGCTGATCATGCACTGATCACGTGGCTGATCATACACTGATCACGTGGCAGATCATGCACTGATCCCGTGGTTGATCATGCACTGATCACGTGGCTGATCATGCACTGGTCACGTAGCTATCATGCACTGATCACGTGCCTGATCATGCACTGATCACGTGACTGATCATGCACTGATCACGTGACTGATCATGCACTGATCACGTGGCTGATCATACACACTGATCACGTGGCTGATCATGCACTGATCACGTGGCTGATCATGCACTGATCACGTGGCTGATCATGCACTGATCGTGGCTGATCTGATCACGTGCTGATCGTGCACTGATCCGTGCTGATGCACTGATCCCATGGCTGATCATGCACTGATCTCGTGACTGATCATGCACTGATCACGTGCTTGATCATGCACTTATCACGTGACTGATCATGCACTGATCACGTGCCTGATCATGCACTGATCACGTGCCTGATCATGCACTGATCACGTGGCTGATCATGCACTGATCACGTGGCTGATCATGCACTGATCACGTGGCTGATCATGCACTGATCACGTGGCTGATCATGCACTGATCACGTGGCTGATCATGCACTGATCACGTGACTGATCATGCACTGATCACGTGGCTGATCATGCACTGATCACGTGGCTGATCATACACATGATCACGTGGCTATCATGTACTGATCACGTGACTGATCATGCACTGATCACGTGGCTGATCATGCACTGATCGCGTGGCTGATCATGCACTGATCACGTGACTGATCATGCACTGATCACGTGGCTGATCATGCACTGATCACGTGGCTGATCATGCACTGATCACGTGGCTGATCATGCACTGATCACGTGACTGATCATGCACTGATCACGTGACTGATCATGCACTGATCATGTGGCTATCATGCACTGATCACGTGACTGATCATACACTGATCATGTGACTGATCATGCACTGATCACGTTGCCTGATCATGCACTGATCACATCAGAGCTGATCACGTGGCTGATCAATCACTGATCACGTGGCTGATCATGCACTGATCACGTGGCTGATCATCACTGATCACTGCTCATCATGCACTGATCATGCACTGATCAGCGTGGCTGATCATGCACTGATCACGTGGCTGATCATGCACTGATCACGTGGCTGATCATGCACTGATCACGTGAGCTGATCATGCACGTTGTCACGTGACTGATCAGACACTAATCACGCGTGCTCATCATGCACTGATCACGTGACTGATCATGCACTGATCACGTGGCTGATCATGCACTGATCACGTGACTGATCATGCACTGATCACGTGGCTGATCATGCACTGATCACGTGGCGGATCATGCACTGATCACGTGACTGATCATGCACTGATCACGTGGCTGATCATGCACTGATCACGTGGCTGATCATGCACTGATCACGTGGCTGATCATGCACTGATCACGTGACTGATCATGCACTGATCACGTGGCTGATCATGCACTGATCACGTGACTGATCATGCACTGATCACGTGGCTGATCATGCACTGATCACGTGGCTGATCATGCACTGATCACGTGGCTGATCATGCACTGATCACGTGGCTGATCATGCACTGATCACGTGACTGATCATGCACTGATCACGTGGCTGATCATGCACTGATCACGTGGCTGATCATGCACTGATCACGTGGCTGATCATGCACTGATCGCGTGGCTGATCATGCACTGATCACGTGGCTGATCATGCACTGATCACGTGGCTGATCATGCACTGATCACGTGGCTGATCATGCACTGATCACGTGACTGATCATGCACTGATCACGTGGCTGATCATGCACTGATCACGTGGCTGATCATGCACTGATCACGTGTGGCTGATCATGCACTGATCACGTGGCTGATCATGCACTGATCACGTGGCTGATCATGCACTGATCACGTGACTGACATGCACTGATCACGTGGCTGATCATGCACTGATCACGTGACTGATCATGCACTGATCACGTGGCTGATCATGCATCTGATCAAGTCATGCTGATCACGTGCACTGATCACGTGCACTGATCATGCACTGATCACGTGGATGATCATGCACTGATCGTGGCAGTCATGTGCTGGCACTGATCACGTGGCTGATCATGCACTGATCACGCGTGGCTGATCATGCACTGATCACGTGACTGATCATGCACTGATCACGTGGCTGATCATGCACTGATCACGTGACTGATCATGCACTGATCACGTGGCTGATCATGCACTGATCACGTGGCTGATCATGCACTGATCACGTGGCTGATCATGCACTGATCACGTGGCTGATCATGCACTGATCACGTGGCTGATCATGCACTGATCACGTGACTGATCATACACTGATCACGTGACTGATCATGCACTGATCACGTGGCTGATCATGCACTGATCGCGTGGCTGATCATGCACTGATCACGTGGCTGATCATGCACTGATCGCGTGACTGATCATGCACTGATCACGTGGCTGATCATGCACTGATCACGTGGCTGATCATGCGTGGCTGATCGCACAGCTGATCCATGTACTGATCACGTGGCTGATCATGCACTGATCACGTGGCTGATCATGCACTGATCACGTGACTGATCATGCACTGATCACGTGACTGATCATGCACTGATCACGTGACTGATCATGCACTGATCACGTGGCTGATCATGCACTGATCACGTGGCTGATCATGCACTGATCACGTGGCTGATCATGCACTGATCACGTGACTGATCATGCACTGATCACGTAACTGATCATGCACTGATCACGTGGCTGATCATGCACTGATCGTGTGCTGATCATGCACTGATCACGTGGCTGATCATGCACTGATCACGTGACTGATCATGCACTGATCACGTGGCTGATCATGCACTGATCACGTGGCTGATCATGCACTGATCACGTGGCTGATCATGCACTGATCACGTAACTGATCATGCACTGATCACGTGGCTGATCATGCACTGATCACGTGGCTGATCATACACTGATCACGTGACTGATCATGCACTGATCACGTGGCTGATCATGCACCATCACTGGCTGATCATGCACTGATCGTGGCTGATCATGCACTGATCACGTGGCTGATCCTGCACTGATCACGTGGCTGATCATGCACTGATCACGTGACTGATCATGCACTGATCACGTGACTGATCATGCACTGATCACGTGGCTGATCATGCACTGATCACGTGGCTGATCATGCACTGATCACGTGCCTGATCATGCACTGATCACGTGACTGATCATGAACCTGATCACGTGGCTGATCATGCACTGATCACGTGGCTGATCATGCACTGATCACGTGGCTGATCATGCACTGATCACGTGACTGATCATGCACTGATCACGTGGCTGATCATGCACTGATCACGTGGCTGATCATGCACTGATCACGTGGCTGATCATGCACTGATCACGTGGCTGATCATGCACTGATCACGTGGCTGATCATGCACTGATCACATGGCTGATCATGCACTGATCACGTGACTGATCATGCACTGATCACGTGGCTGATCATGCACTGATCACGTGGCTGATCATGCACTGATCAGGTGACTGATCATGCACTGATCACGTGGCTGATCATGCACTGATCACGTGGCTGATCATGCACTGATCACGTGGCTGATCATGCACTGATCACGTGGCTGATCATGCACTGATCACGTGGCTGATCATGCACTGATCACGTGGCTGATCATGGCTGATCATGCACTGATCACGTGACTGATCATGCACTGATCACGTGGCTGATCATGCACTGATCACGTGGCTGATCATGCACTGATCACGTGGCTGATCATGCACTGATCACGTGCCTGATCATGCACTGATCACGTGACTGATCATGCACTGATCACGTGACTGATCATGCACTGATCACGTGGCTATCATGCACTGATCACGTGGCTGATCATGCACTGATCACGTGGCTGATCATGCACTGATCACGTGACTGATCATACACTGATCACGTGACTGATCATGCACTGATCACGTGGCTGATCATGCACTGATCACGTGGCTGATCATACACTGATCACGTGCCTGATCATGCCCTTATCACGTGACTGATCATGCACTGATCTCGTGACTGATCATGCACTGATAACGTGGCTGATCATGCACTGATCACGTGGCTGATCATCATGATCATGCACTGATCACGTGGCTGATCATGCACTGATCACGTGGCTGATCATGCACTGATCACCGTGACTGATCATGCACTGATCACGTGACTGATCATGCACTGATCACGTGACTGATCATGCACTGATCACGTGACTGATCATGCACTGATCACGTGGCTGATCATGCACTGATCACGTGGCTGATCATGCACTGATGCGTGGCTGATCATGCACTGATCACGTGCACTGATCAAACACTGAGCGTGCACTGATCACGCTGACTGATCATGCACTGATCATGCACTGATAATCGTGCTGCTGATCATGCACTGATCACGTGGCTGATCATGCGCTGATCACTGATCATACAGCTGGATCATCACACAGATGACAGGCTGATCGTGGCTGATCATGCACTGATCACGTGGCTGATCATGCACTGATCACGTGGCTGATCATGCACTGATCACGTGACTGATCATGCACTGATCACGTGGCTGATCATGCACTGATCACGTGGCTGATCATGCACTGATCACGTGACTGATCATGCACTGATCACGTGGCTGATCATGCACTGATTCGTGGTGGCACTGATGGCTGATCATGCACTGATCACGTGACTGATCATGCACTGATCACGTGGCTGATCATGCACTGATCACGTGACTGATCATGCACTGATCACGTGACTGATCATGCACTGATCACGTGGCTGATCATGCACTGATCACGTGGACTGATCATGCACTGATCGCGTGGCTGATCATGCACTGATCACGTGGCTGATCATGCACTGATCACGTGGCTGATCATGCACTGATCACGTGGCTGATCATGCACTGATCGCGTGGCTGATCATGCACTGATCACGTGGCTGATCATGCACTGATCACGTGGCTGATCATGCACTGATCACGTGGCTGATCATGCACTGATCACGTGGCTGATCATGCACTGATCACGTGGCTGATCATGCACTGATCGCGTGACTGATCATGCACTGATCACGTGGCTGATCATGCATGTGGCTGATCACCGTGGCTGATCATGCACTGATCACGTGACTGATCATGCACTGATCACGTGGCTGATCATGCACTGATCACGTGGCTGATCATGCACTGATCTGATCATGCACTGATCACGTGCTGATCATGCACTGATCACGTGACTGATCATGCACTGATCACGTGACTGATCATGCACTGATCTCGTGGCTGATCATGCACTGATCACGTGGCTGATCATGCACTGATCACGTGGCTGATCATGCACTGATCACGTGGCTGATCATACACTGATCACGTGACTGATCATGCACTGATCACGTGACTGATCATGCACTGATCACGTGACTGATCATCATGCACTGATCACGTGGCTGATCATGCACTGATCACGTGGCTGATCATGCACTGATCACGTGCCTGATCATGCACTGATCACGTGGCTGATCATGCACTGATCACGTAGCTGATCATGCACTGATCACGTGGCTGATCATGCACTGATCACGTGGCTGATCATGCACTGATCACGTGGCTGATCATGCACTGATCACGTGGCTGATCATGCACTGATCACGTGGCTGATCATGCACTGATCACGTGGCTGATCATGCACACTGATCACGTGGCTGATCATGCACTGATCACGTGGCTGATCATGCACTGATCCGTGACTGATCATGCACTGATCGCGTGGCTGATCATGCACTGATCGCGTGGCTGATCATGCACTGATCACGTGGCTGATCATGCACTGATCACGTGGCTGATCATGCACTGATCACGTGGCTGATCATGCACTGATCACGTGGCTGATCATGCACTGATCACGTGGCTGATCATGCACTGATCACGTGACTGCACTGATCATGCACTGATCATGTGACTGATCATGTGGCTGATCATGCACTGCTATCATGACACTGATGATCACGTGGCTGATCATGCACTGATCACGTGGCTGATCATGCACTGATCGCGTGACTGATCATGCACTGATCGTGGCTGATCATGCACTGATCCGTGGCTGATCATGCACTGATCACGTGGCTGATCATGCACTGATCACGTGGCTGATCATGCACTGATCACGTGGCTGATCATGCACTGATCACGTGGCTGATCATGCACTGATCGCAATCGTCAAGCTGATCATGACACTGATCACGTGGCTGATCATGCACTGATCGCGTGACTGATCATGCACTGATCACGTGGCTGATCATGCACTGATCACGTGGCTGATCATGCACTGATCACGTGGCTGATCATGCACTGATCACGTGGCTGATCATGCACTGATCACGTGGCTGATCATGCACTGATCACGTGGCTGATCATGCACTGATCACGTGACTGATCATGCACTGATCACGTGGCTGATCATGCACTGATCACGTGGCTGATCATGCACTGATCGTGGCTGATCTGATCATGCACTGATCACGTGGCTGATCATGCACTGATCATCACGTGACTCTGATCATGCACTGATCACGTGGCTGATCATGCACTGATCACGTGGCTGATCATGCACTGATCACGTGGCTGATCATGCACTGATCACGTGGCTGATCATGCAACTGATCACGTGGCTGATCATGCACTGATCACGTGGCTGATCATGCACTGATCACGTGGCTGATCATGCACTGATCACGTGGCTGATCATGCACTGATCACGTGGCTGATCATGCACTGATCACGTGACTGATCATGCACTGATCACGTGGCTGATCATGCACTGATCACGTGGCTGATCATACACTGATCACGTGGCTGATCATGCACTGATCACGTGGCTGATCATGCACTGATCACGTGGCTGATCATGCACTGATCACGTGGCTGATCATGCACTGATCACGTGGCTGATCATGCACTGATCACGTGACTGATCATGCACTGATCACGTGGCTGATCATGCACTGATCACGTGACTGATCATGCACTGATCATCGTGGCTGATCATGCACTGATCACGTGACTGATCATGCACTGATCACGTGACTGATCATGCACTGATCACGTGGCTGATCATGCACTGATCACGTGGCTGATCATGCACTGATCACGTGGCTGATCATGCACTGATCACGTGCTGATCATGCACTGATCTGATCATGCACTGATCACGTGACTGATCATGCACTGATCACGTGACTGATCATGCACTGATCACGTGGCTGATCATGCACTGATCACGTGGCTGATCATACACTGATCACGTGACTGATCATGCACTGATCACGTGGCTGATCGCATGCACTGATCACGTGGCTGATCATGCACTGATCACGTGACTGATCATGCACTGATCACGTGGCTGATCATGCACTGATCACTGACTGATCATGCTGATCATGTGACTCATCTGACGTGGCTGATCATGCACTGATCACGTGGCTGATCATGCACTGATCACGTGGCTGATCATGCACTGATCACGTGACTGATCATGCACTGATCACGTGCCTGATCATGCACTGATCACGTGGCTGATCATGCACTGATCCGTGGCTGATCATGCACTGATCACGTGGCTGATCATGCACTGATCACGTGACTGATCATGCACTGATCACGTGGCTGATCATGCACTGATCACGTGGCTGATCATGCACTGATCACGTGGCTGATCATGCACTGATCACGTGACTGATCATGCACTGATCACGTGACTGATCATGCACTGATCACGTGGCTGATCATGCACTGATCACGTGGCTGATCATGCACTGATCACGTGGCTGATGCACTAATCACACTGATCACGTGGCTGATCATGCACTGATCGCGTGGCTGATCATGCACTGATCACGTGGCTGATCATGCACTGATCACGTGGCTGATCATGCACTGATCGTGGCTGATCATGCACTGATCACGTGGCTGATCATGCACTGATCACGTGGCTGATCATGCACTGATCACGTGGCTGATCATGCACTGATCACGTGACTGATCATGCACTGATCACGTGACTGATCATGCACTGATCACGTGGCTGATCATGCACTGATCACGTGGCTGATCATGCACTGATCACGTGACTGATCATGCACTGATCACGTGGCTGATCATGCACTGATCACGTGGCTGATCATGCACTGATCACGTGGCTGATCATGCACTGATCGCGTGACTGATCATGCACTGATCACGTGGCTGATCATGCACTGATCACGTGGCTGATCATACACTGATCACGAGCTGATCATGCACTGATCACGTGACTGATCATGCACTGATCACGTGGCTGATCATGCACTGATCACGTGGCTGATCATGCACTGATCACGTGGCTGATCATGCACTGATCACGTGGCTGATCATGCACTGATCACGTGACTGATCATGCTGATCAGCGTGACTGATCATGCACTGCTGCTGATCATGCACTGATCGTGACTGATCATGCACTGATCCGTGGCTGATCATGCACTGATCACGTGACTGATCATGCACTGATCACGTGGCTGATCATGCACTGATCGTGGCTGATCATGCACTGATCACGTGGCTGATCATGCACTGATCACGTGGCTGATCATGCACTGATCACGTGGCTGATCATGCACTGATCACGTGGCTGATCATGCACTGATCACGTGGCTGATCATGCACTGATCACGTGACTGATCATGCACTGATCACGTGGCTGATCATGCACTGATCACGTGGCTGATCATGCACTGATCGCGTGACTGATCATGCACTGAATCGCGTGGCTGATCATACACTGATCACGTGACTGATCATGCACTGATCGCGTGGCTGATCATGCACTGATCACGTGGCTGATCATGCACTGATCACGTGACTGATCATGCACTGATCACGTGACTGATCATGCACTGATCACGTGGCTGATCATGCACTGATCACGTGGCTGATCATGCACTGATCACGTGGCTGATCATACTCTGGTCGCGTGACTGCGCATGCGCTGATCGCGTGACGGATCATGCACCCTGATTCCTCTGGCTATAATCACTGATCCGTGTCTGATCACGCTGAACACGTGGCTGATCAGTCACTGAGCTCACCTGACTCATCATACCATGATCGCTGGCTGTGCGCCATGATCACAAGGTTGATCATGCACTGATCGCGTGGCTGATCTGCACTTATCACATATGATCATACACCGGTGGATCATGCGTGACTGCATGATACACTGATCACGTGACTCATCATGCACTGATCACGTGACAGATCATGCACTGATCACGTGACTGTGCATACACTGATTCATGTCTGTCATGCACTACAGTCCGTAGCTGATCTTCAGCTGATCTTTCACTAATCACGTGGCTGATCATGAACTGATCCGTGCACGATAATGCATTGATCACTTGTCTATCTGAACTAACTCCTCGATAATGAACTGATCATAGCGGCTGACATGCACTGATCGCGAGCGTCATGCGCACAGTCACGTGACTGTGCGCTACACTGATCACGGATGAACATGCAGCCAGTCACGTAACCATCATGCACTGATCGGCTGAATATACACTGAACGCGTGACTGTGCATGCACCTGATCACGTGGCTGATCATGAACTGATCACGTGCTGATCATGCACTTGTCGTGTCTGATCCTGCTTTCATCACCTGGATCACGTCAGATCATGGCTGATCATGCACTGATCACGTGGATGATCATACACTGATCACGTGACTGATCATGCACGACCACGCGGGACTGCTCTGGCTGATCCGTGGCTCATCCCGCGATCATCACCCTGAATATACACTGATCTCGTGGCTGGTCGCCCAGTCTGATCTCGTGGCTTTCATGCACACAATCCGTGACTGATCATGCGGTCATCATCTGCCTGTCATGGGCTGATGTATGGCTGATCCGCACTGATCACGTGGCGCGTCATGCATTGATCGCGTGACTGACCATGCACCTGATCGCGTAGCTGAGCATGCACCAGTCACGTGATCATGATCATGCACTGATCGCAGGCTCTTCATGCAGCTGATCGCCACATGGCTATCATGCTGATCACTGGCGGATCATGCAGTGATCCCGTGGCTCATCCTTACACACGATCCGTGTTTCAGTCATGCAGGGTCGCGTGGATGATCAGCCACTGACCGTAAAGCGTGTACACCGATCCATGACTGATCCTTGCGTCCACATGCCTGATCAAGCACTGATCACTTGTTTATATGCACTGATCACGTGGCTGATCATACACTGATCTCAAGCTGATCGCCCACACTGGTCACGTGGCTGCTCGTACACTGATTCACGTACCTGTTCTTGCACTGTTCGCGTGGCTGATCATTCTAATTACCTGGCTGCTCATGCACTGATCACGGGACTCGATAATGCTCTGACCGTGACTGATCGTGCACTGATCACGTGGCTGATCATGCACTGATCACGTGGCTGATCATGCACTGATCACGTGGCTGATCATGCACTGATCACGTGGCTGATCATGCACTGATCACGTGGCTGATCATACACTGATCACGTGACTGATCATGCACTGATCACGTGGCTGATCATGCACTGATCACGTGGCTGATCATGCACTGATCACGTGGCTGATCATGCACTGATCGCGTGGCTGATCATGCACTGATCACGTGGACTGATCATGCACTGATCACGTGGCTGATCATACACTGATCACGTGGCTGATCATGCACTGATCACGTGGCTGATCATGCACTGATCACGTGGCTGATCATGCACTGATCACGTGGCTGATCATGCACTGATCACGTGACTGATCATGCACTGATCACGTGGCTGATCATGCACTGATCACGTGGCTGATCATGCACTGATCACGTGACTGATCATGCACTGATCACGTGGCTGATCATGCACTGATCACGTGGCTGATCATGTACTGATCGCGAGACTGCAGCACTCATCCGTGTCACGATCGCCGCCAGTCACATTAGGTATCATGCACTGATCACGTTGCTGATCATGCACTGATCCCGTGCTCATCAGCACTGATCAACGTGACCCCAGTCATGCACTGATCCGCGTAGCTGTCATGCGCGATCACGTGGCTGATCGTACACTCATCACGTGCCTGATTGTGCACTTATCCGCGTGACTGATCGTGCACTGATCGTGCCTGATCCTGCGGTGGTCATGAGGCTGATCATACACTCATCCGTGTCTGATCATGCACTGATCGTTGCTGATAATGCCGGCCAATCATGTGGCTGATATGCACTGATCACATACCTGATCATACACTGATCACCCAGACTGATCATGCACTGAGTGCGTGACTGTGCATGCACTGATTGCATGGCTGATCTTGCCACTCTTCGCGTGGCCTGATCATGCACTGATCTGGCTGATGACAATACACTGAACATGCGTGACCATGCACTGGTCGCCAGTGATCTTGCCTCTTCGCGCGACGTCGTGCACCTGATCACGTGGCTGATACAGCCAGTCACGTTGGCTGATGATGCACTGATCACCTGGCTTATCATGCATTGATCATGTGACTGATCATGTGTTGATCATGTTTGATCCTGCGCTGATCATTTGCCTCTGCAGGCAATGAACAAAGAGCTAAGTAGAGCGGGAATCAGTCAGCAGGCAATAATCATGAACTCGGCTCTGAGGAAATCATGCTGTCTGGCAATAATCAGTAGATGAGCAGGCAGGAATCATGCACCTGATCACAGGTGACTAATTGTCGAGAGATGACAGGCGTGGAATCATTGCAGCTCAGCTGGCAATTGTCAAGCAGATGAGCAGACGTAATCTGAGCTCAGCAGGCCCTGATCGTGACTGAGCATGCACTGTTCCCGTGGCTGATCACACATATCACGTGACTGATCATGCACTCATCGCGTGGCTCTCATGCACTGATCACTTGGCTGATCATGCACTGATCATGTGACTGATAATGCACTGATCGCGTGGCTATCATGCACTCATTACCTGGCTGATCATGCACTGATCACGTGGTTGACCATACACTGATCATGGGACTGATCATGCTGGTGATCACCATCTATATCATGCACTGATCACGTGACTGTCCATGCACTGATCACCTGGATGATCATACGTGATCATGTGACAGATCATGCGGTGATCACGTGACTGTATGCACTGATCCGTGACTGATCATACTCTGCTCCCGAAGCTGCTGGTCGTACACTGATCGCGTGGCTATCATGCACTGCTGCGTGGCTGATCATGCAGCCCAATCACGTTGCTACCATGTACTGGTCACGATGGTGATCATGCTCTGATCGACGTGACTGACCATGCACTGATCAGGTGACTGAAAATGCACTGTTGACGTGACACTGATCATGCACTGATCACGTGACTGATCATGCACTGATCAGTTGGCTGATCATGCACTGATTACGTGGCTGATCATGCACTGATCACGTGACTGATAATGCACTGATCATCTGCCTGATCATGCACTGATTACATGGCTGATCATGCACTGATCACGTGGCTGATCATGCACTGATCACGTGACTGAACATGCACTGATCGCGTCTCATGATCGGCCATGACTGATCATGCACTGATCTGCCCATGCACTGATCACGTGACTGATCATGCACTGATCATGTGACAGATCATGCAGTGATCACGTGGCTATCATGTACTGATCATGTGTTTGATCATACTCTGATCCGCGAAACTGATCATGCACTTATCACGTGGCTAACATGAACTGGTCCGTGGCTGATCATGCAATGATCACGTGGCTGATCATGCACTGCTACCGTGACTGATCACACAGTATTCATGCACTGATCACGTAATTGATCATGCACTGATCAGGTGACTTATCAAGCACTGTTCATGTGACTGATCATGCAATGATCACGTAATTGATCATTCACTGATCGCGTGGCTGATCATACACTGATCACGTGACTGATCATGCACTGTTCACGTGACTGAACATGCACTGATACGTGGCTATCATGCACTGAGTACGTGGCTGATCATAAACTGATCACGTGCCTGGTCATGCACAAATCAACGTGACTAATCATAGTGATCACGTGGCTATCATTCACTGATCACGTAGATATCACTTGCACACTGATCCCGTGGCTGATCACACACGTATGCGTGACTGATCATGCACTGATCACGTGGCTGATCATGCACTGATGACGTGGCTGATCGTACCCTGATCACGCGGCTGATCATGCACTGACAACGTAGCTACCTTGTACTGATCACGTGACTGATCATGCACTGATCACGTATTGATCATGCACTGATCCGTGGCTGATCATGCACTGATCACGTGACTGATCATGCACTGCTCACGTGGCTGATCATACACAAGATCACACCCAGCTGATCATGTACTGGTCACATGACTGATCACACACTGATCACGCAATTGATCATGCACTGATCACCTGGCTTATCATGCATTGATCTGCGAGACTGATCATGTGCTGTTCTGCATTTGGTGTCATACACTGATCATATGCCTCTGGAGTCAATGAACAAAGGCTGGTAGGCAGGAATCAGTCAGCAGACAATAATCATGGAACTCAGCTCTGAGAAATCATGCTGCTCAGCTGGCTGATAATCAAGTAGATGAGCAGGCAGGAATTACGCAGCACAGGTGGCAAATGTCACTGAATGACTGGCAGCAATTGGGCAGCTCAGCTATCGGTGTCAAGCAGATGAGCAGACAGTAATCACGAAGCTCAGCAGGCCTGATCACGTGACTGAGCATGCACTGTTCACGTGGCTGATCATACACTGATCACGTGACTGATCATGCACTGATCAGTTGGCTACCATGCACTGATTACTTGGCTGATCATACACTGATCACGTGACTGATAATGCACTGATCATCTGGCTATCATGCACTCATTACCTGGCTATGGTGCACTGATCACGTGGTTGATCATACACTGATCACGAGACTGATCATGCACTGATCACGTCTGTATCATGCACTGATCACATGACTGCCCATGCACTGATCATGTGGATGATCATACACTGATCATGTGACAGATCATGCAGTTATCACGTGGCTATCATGCACTGATCAAGTGGCTGATCATACTCTGCTCCCGAAACTGATCATGCACTGATCACGTGGCTATCATGCACTGCTCACGTGGCTGATCATGCAATGATCACGTAGCTACCATGTACTGGTCACGTGAGTGATCATGCACTGATCACGTAATTGATCATGCACTGATCAGGTGACATATCATGCACTGTTCACATGACTGATCATGCAGTGATCACGTGACTGATCATGTACTGATCTGGTGGCTGTCATGCACGGCTCACGTGGCTGATCATGCAATGATTACGTAGCTACCATGTACTGGTCACGTGACTGATCATGCACTGATCACGTAATTGATCATGCACTGATCACGTAATTGATCATGCACTGATCACGTGGCTGATCATGCACTGATCACATGACAGATCATGCACTGATCACGTGACTTATCATGCACACATCACGTGGCTATCATGCACTGCTCACGTGGCTGGTCATGCAATGATGAGGTAGCTACCATATACTGGTCACGTAACTGATCATGCACAGATCACGTAAATGATCATGCACTGTTCATGGGACTGATCATGTACTGTTCACGTGACTGATCATGCACTGATCACGTAGCAACCATGTACTGGTCACCTGACTGATCATGCACTTGTCACGTAATTGATCCTGCACTGATCACGTGGCTCATCATGCACTGATCACTTGACTGTTCACGCACTGGTCACTTGACTGATCATGCACTGATCATGTGGCTATAATGCCCTGATTACGTGGCTGATCATACACTTTTCACGTGCCTGGTCATGCACAGATCCCGTGACTAATCATGAACCTATCAGGTGGCTATAATTCACTGATCACCTGGATATCATGCACTGATGACGTGCCTGTCATGCACAGATCACGTGACTAATCATGAACTGGTCACGTAGGTATCATGCACTGATAACCTGGCTGATCATACACTGTTCACGTGTCAGATCATGCACTGATCACGTGGCTGATCATGCAATGATCACGTAGCTACCATGTACTGGTCGCATGGTGATCATGCACTGATCACATAATTGATCAGGCACTGATCAGGTGACTTTTCATGCCCTCTTCGTGACTGATCATGCACTGATCAGGTGACTGATCATGCACTTATCTAGTGGCTATAATGCACTGCTCACGTGGCTGATGATGCAATGATCACGGCTCATGTACTGCTCACGTGACTGATCATGCACTGATCACGTAATTGATCATGCACTGATCATGGCTGATCATGCACTCATCACGTGACTGATAATGCACTGATCACGTGGCTGATCATGCACTGATCACATGGCTGATCATGCACTGATCAGATGGCTGGTCATGCACTGATCACGTGCCTGGTCATACACAGATTACATGACTGATCATGCACTAATCACGTGACTGATCATGCACTGATCACGTGGCTATCATGCACTACTCACGTGGCTGATCATGCAATGATCATGTAGCTAACATGTACCGTCACGTGACTGATCATACACCCATCAGGTGACTGATCATGCACTGATCACGTGGCTATCATGCACTGTTCACATGGCTGATCATACACTGCTCACCTGCCTGGTCATGCACAGATCACGTGACTAATCGCGAACAGTTCACGTGGTAATCATGCACTGATCACCTGGCTCATCATGCACTGATCAAGTGGCTATCATGCAATGATCACGTGGCTATCATTCACTGATCACGTGGCTGATCATGCACTGATACCGTGACTGAGCATGGACTGATCACATGACTATCATGTAGTGATCACGTGACTTAATGGCGCTAATCACGTGTGACTGATCACGTGGCTGATCATGTTTGCTGATCATACACTGATCATGCACTGAATGCGTGGAAGGCAATACTGAATCAGCTGGAGGAGGCACTGATCAAACAGTCAGCAGGCAATAATCATGGAACTCAGCTGTGAGAATCACGCTGCTCAGCTGGCAATAATCAAGCAGCTGAGCAGGCAGGGAATCACGTGGCTGATCTGGCAATGATCACACAGATGATCAGGCAGGAATCGTACAGCTCAGCTGGCAATTGTCAAGCAGATGAGCAGACGGTAATCACGTGGCTCAGCAGGCCTGATCACGTGACTGATCATGCACAGTTCACGTGGCTGATCATACACTGATCACGTGATTGATCATGCACTGATCACGTGGATGATCATGCACTCATCACGTGACTGATCATGCACTGTTCAGGTGGCTGATTGCACTGATCACGTGACTGATCATGCACTGATCACGTGGCTCATGAACTGATCACGTGACTGCGCATGCACTGATCACGTGGCTGATCATGCACTGATCACGTGGCTATCATGCACTGATCGCGTGGCTGATCATGCACTGATCACGTAATTGATCATGCACTGACCACCTGGCTTATCATGCATTGATCACGTGACTGATCATGTGCTGATCATGTTTGGCTGTCATACACTGATCACGTGCCTCTGATCATGCAATGAACAAACGTGAGCTGATCAGGCACTGATCACGTCATCATGCACTAATCATGGAACTGATGAGCACTGAAATCATGCTGCTCATGGCTGATCCCAATCTGATCTGGCACTGATCACGTGGCAGATCATGCACACTGACGCGTGGCTGATCATGCACTGATGACAGGCAGGAATCGTGCAGCTCAGCTGGCAATTGTCACGCAGATGATAGACAGTAATCACGCAGCTGATCATGCACTGATCACGTGACTGATCATGCACTGATCACGTGGCTGATCACACACTGATCACGTGACTGATCATGCACTGATCACGTGGCTATCATGCACTGATCACGCGTGGCTGATCATGCATTGATCACGTTGCTGTTCATGCACTGATCACGTGACTGATCATGCACTGTTCACGTGGCTGATCATGCACTGATCACCTGGCTGATCATGCACTGATCACGTGACTGATCATGCACTGATCACGTGGCTGATCATGCACTGATCACGTGACTGATCATGCACTGATCATACACTGATCATGCACTGATCAACGTGACTGATCATGGCTGATCACGTGACTGATCATGGGCTGATCACGTTTGCTGATCATGCATTGATCATGTGCCTGATCATGCACTAATCACGTGGCTGATCATGCACTGATCACGTGACTGATCAAACAGTGATCCGTGACTAATCATGGCACTCAGCTGTGGCTGATCATGCTGATCAGCTGGCAATAATCAAGCAGCTGAGCAGGCACTGATCATGCAGCACAGCTGGCACGTGACTGATCAAGCAGATGACAGGCTGATCACGCACTGATCAGCGTGACTGATCATGCACTGATCACGTGGCTGATCATGCAGTGATCACGCAGCTGATCAGGCACTGATCACGTGACTGATCATGCACTGATCACGTGGCTGATCATACACTGATCACGTGATTGATCATGCACTAATCACGTGGCTGATCATGCACTGATCACGTGGCTGATCATACACTGATCACGTGGCTGATCATGCACTGATCACGTGGCTGATCATGCACTGATCACGTGGCTGATCATGCACTGATCACGTGGCTGATCATGCACTGATCACGTGGCTATCATGCACTGATCACGTGGCTGATCATGCAATGATCACGCAGCTATCATGTACTGGTCACATGACTGATCATGCACTGATCACGTGGCTGATCATGCACTGATCACCGTGGCTTATCATGCATTGATTATGTGACTGATCATGCACTGATCATTTTTGGCTGATCATACACTGATCACGTGCCTGATCATGCACTGAACACGTGAGCTGATCAGGCACTCAGTCACGTGCCTAATCATGGCACTGATCACGTGAGAAATCATGCACTGAGCTGGCAATAATCATGCAGATGATCAGGCGTGAATGTAATCATGCACAGGTGGCAAATGTCAAGGAGATCACGTGGCTGATCATGCACTGATCACGCTGCTGATCATGCACTGATCATGCAGATCATGTAATGTTCACTGCTCAGCAGGCACTGATCACGTGCCTGATCATGCACTGTTCACGTGGCTAATCACACACTGATCACGTGACTGAGCATGCACTGATCACGTGGCTGATCATACACTGATCACGTGATTGATCATGCACTGATCACGTGACTGATCATGCACTGATCACGTGGCTATCATGCACTGATCACGTGGCTGATCATGCACTGATCACGTGACTGATCATGCACTGATCACGTGGCTGATCATGCACTGATCACGTGGCTGATCATGCACTGATCACGTGACTGATCATGCACTGATCACGTCGCTATCATGCACTGATCACGTGACTGATCATGCACTGATCACGTGGCTGATCATACACTGATCACGTGACTGTGCATGCAGTGATCTCGTGGCTATCATGCACTAATTACGTGGCTGATCATACACTGATCACGTGAATGATCATGCACTGATCATCTGGCTGATCATGCACTGATCATGATCATTGACTGGCTGATCATGCACTGATCACGTGACTGATCATACACTGATCACGTGGCTGATCATGCACTGATCACGTGGCTGATCATGCACTGATCACGTGGCTGATCATGCACTGATCACGTGGATGATCATACACTGATCACGTGACAGATCATGCACTGATCACGTGGCTATCATGCACTGATCACGTGGCTGATCATGCACTCTGATCCTGAAACTGATCATGCACTCATCATGTGGCTGATCATGCACTGCTCACGTGGCTGATCATGCAATGATCACGTAGCTGATCATGCACTGGTCACGTGGCTGATCATGCACTGATCACGTAATTGATCATGCACTGATCAGGTGACTTATCATGCACTGATCACGTGGCTGATCATGCACTGATCGTGGCTGATCTTGCGCGTCTCACGTGGCTGATCATGCAATGATCACGTGGCTGATCATGTACTGGTCAGGTGACTGATCATGCACTGATCACGTAATTGATCATGCACTGATCACGTGGCTGATCATGCACTGATCACGTGGCTGATCATGTACTGATCAAGTGACTGATCATGCACTGATCACCTAACTGATCATGCACTCATGCACTGGCTGATCATGCACTGATCACGTGACTGATCATGCACTGATCGTGACTGATCATGCACTGATCACGTGGCTGATCATGCAATGATCACGTGGCTATCATGTACTGGTCACGTGACTGATCATGCACTGATCACGTGACTGATCATGCACTGATCACGTGACTGATCATGCACTGATCACGTGGCTGATCATGCACTTATCACGTGGCTGATCATGCACTGATCACGTGATCTTACCATGTACTGATCACGTGACTGATCATACACCCATCAGGTGACTGATCATGCACTGATCACGTGGCTGATCATACACTGATCACCTGCCTGGTCATGCACAGATCACGTGACTAATCACGCACTGGTCACGTGACTGATCATGCACTGATCACGTGACTGATCATGCACTTATCACTTGACTGAGCATGCACTGATCACGTGACTGATCATGCACTGATCACGTGGCTATCATGCACTGCTAATGTGGCTGATCATGCAATGTTCACGCAGCTACCATGTTCTGGTCACGTGACTGATCATACACTGATGACGTAATTGATCATGCACTGATCATGTGGCTGATCATGCACTGATCATGTGGCTGATCATACACTGATCACGTGACTGATCATGCACTGATCACGTGGCTATCATGCACTGATCACTTGGCTGGTCATACACTGATCACGTGCCTGGTCATGCACAGATAAGATGACTGATCATGCACTGATCACGTGGCTGATCATACACTGATCACCTGCCTGGTCATGCAGAGATCACGTGACTAATCACGCACTGGTCACGTGACTGATTATGCACTGATCACGTGACTGATCATGCACTGCTAACGTGGCTGATCATGCAATGTTCACGCAGCTACCATGTACTGATCACGTGACTGATCATGCACTGATGAAGTAATTGATCATGCACTGATCATGTGGCTGATCATGCACTGATCATGTGGCTGATCACTGATCACACTGATCACTGATCACGTGACTGATCGCACTGATCACGTGGCTGATCATGCACTGATCACGTGGCTGATCATGCACTGATCACGTGGCTAGTCATGCACTGATAACGCAGGCTGATCATGCAATGATCACGTGACTGATCATGCACTGATCACCTGGCTATCATGCACTACTCACGTGGCTGATCATGCAATGATCATGTAGCTACAATGTACCAGTCACGTGACTGATCATACACCCATCAGGTGACTGATCATGCACTGATCACGTGGCTGATCATGCACTGATACCGTGACTGAGCATGGACTGATCACATGACTATCATGTAGTGATCACGTGACTTAATGGCGCTGATCATGTGACTCATCATGGGCTGATCATGTTTGATATCATACACTGATCATGTGCCTCTGGAGGCAATAAACATAGAGCTGAGTAGGCACGAATCAAACAGTCAGCAGGCAATAATCATGGAACTCAGCTGTGAGGAATCATGCTGCTCAGCTGGCAATAATCAAGCAGCTGAGCAGGCAGGAATTACGCAGCACAGCTGGCAATTGTCACGCAGATGACATGCAGGAATCGTGCAGCTCAGCTGGCAATTGTCAAGCAGATGAGCAGACAGTAATCACGCAGCTCAGCAGGCCCTGATCACGTGACTGAGCATGCACTGTTCACGTGGCTGATCATACACTGATCACGTGATTGATCATGCACTGATCACTTGGATATCATGCACTGATCACGTGGCTATCATGCACTGCTCACGTGGCTGATCATGGAATGATCACGTAGCAACCATGTACTGGTCACGTGACTGATCATGCACTGATCACGTAATTAATCCTGCATTGATCACGTGACTCATCATGCACTGATCACGTGGCTGATCACACACGTATCACGTGACTGATCACGCACTGATCACGTGGCTATCATGCACTGATCACGTGGATATCATGCACTGATCACATGGCTGATCACACACGTGTCACGTGGCTGATCATGCAGTGATCACATGGCTATCATGCACTGATCACGTGGCTATCATGCACTGAACACGTGGCTGATCATGCAATTATCACGTAGTTACCCTGTACTGGTCACGTGACTGATCATGCACTGATCACTTAATTGATCATGCACTGATCACGTGCCTGATCATGCACTGATCACATGACTGATCATGCACTGATCACGTGGCTATCATGCACTGCTAACGTGCCTGATCATGCAATCATCACACAGCTACCATATACTGGTCACGTGACTGATCATGCACTGATGACTTAATTGATCATGCACTGATCACGTGGCTGATCATTCACCGATAACGTGACTGATCATGCACTGAGCACGTGACTGATCATGCACTGATCACATGGCTATCATGCACTGATCACTTGGCTGGTCATACACTGATCACGTTCCTGGTCATGCACAGATTACATGACTGATCATGCACTGATCACGGGATTGATCATACACTGATCCCCTGGGTATCATGCACTACTCACGTGGCTGATCATGCAATGATCATGTAGCTACCATGTACCGGTCATGTGACTGATCATACACCCATCAGGTGACTGATCATGCACTGATCACGTGGCTATCTTGCACTGTTCACGTGGCTGATCATCCACTGATCACCTGCCTGGTCATGCACAGATCACGTGACTAATCATGAACTGATCACGTATCTATCATGCACTGATCACCTGGCTCATCATGCACTGATCACGTGGCTATCATGCAATGATCACGTGGCTATCATGCACTGATCACGTGGCTGATCATGCACTGATACCATGACTGAGCATGAACTGATCACATGACTATCATGTAATGATCACGTGACTTAATGGCGCTGATCATGTGACTCATCACTGGCTGATCATGTTTGATATCATACACTGATCATGTGCCTCGGGAGGCAATAAACAAAGAGCTGAGTAGGCACGAATCAAACAGTCAGCAGGCAATAATCATGGAACTCAGCTGTGAGGAATCATGCTGCTCAGCTGGCCATAATCAAGCAGCTGAGCAAGCAGCAATTACGCAGCACAGCTGGCAATTGTCACGCAGATGACAGGCAGAAATCGTGCAACTCAGCTGGCAATTGTCAAGCAGATGAGCAGACAGTAATCACGCAGCTCAGCAGGCCCTGATCACGTGACTGAGCATGCACTGTTCACATGGCTGATCATACACTGATCACGTGATTGATCATGCACTGATCACTTGGATATCATGCACTGATCACGTGGCTATCATGCACTGATCACGTGGCTGATCATGGAATGATCTCGTAGCAACCATGTACTGGTCACGTGACTGATCATGCACTGATCACGTAATTAATCCTGCATTGATCACGTGGCTGATCGTGCACTGATCACGTGACCGATCATGCACTGATCATGTGACTGATCATGCACTGATCACGTGGCTATCATGCACTGCTCACGTGGCTGATCATGCAATGATCACGCAGCTACCATGTACTGGTCACATGACTGATAATGCACTGATCACGTAATTGATCATGCACTGATCACCTGTCTTATCTTGTGTTGATCATGTGACTGATCATGCACTGATCACGTGGCTATCACACACTGATCATGTGCCTCTCAGGCAATGAACATAGAGCTGAGTAGGCGGCATGCACTGATCAGGCTATAATCATGGAACTCAGCGTGAGGAATCATGCACTGATCAGCTGGCAATAATCAAGCAGATGAGCAGGTGACTGATCATGCACTGGTGACAATTGTCATGGAGATGACACGTGGCTGATCATGCACTGATCGCGTGGCTGGCATTTGTCAAGCAGATGAGCTGATCATGCAGTGATCACGTGGCTCATCAGGCCCTGATCACGTGATTGATCATGCACTGATCATGTGGCTGATCATGCACTGATCACGTGATTGATCATGCACTGATCACGTGGATGATCATGCACTGATCACGTGGCTGATCATACACTGATCACGAAGCTGACTGATCGCACTGATCACGTGGCTGATCATACACTGATCACGTGGCTGAACATGCACTGTTCACGTGGCTGATCATACACTGTTCACTTGTCTGATCATGCACTGATCACGTGGCTTATCATACACTGTTCACTTGTCTGATCATGCACTGATCACGTGGCTGATCATACACTGCTCACGTAACTGATCATCATGCACTAATCACGTGGCTATCATGCACTGATCATGTGGCTATCATGCACTACTCACGTGGCTGATCATGCAATGATCATGTAGCTACCATGTACCGGTCACGTGACTGATCATACACCCATCAGGTGACTGATCATGCACTGATCACGTGGCTATCGTGCACTGTTCACGTGGCTGATCATACACTGATCACCTGCCTGGTCAGGCACAGATCATGTGACTAATCATGCACTGATCACTTGACTGAGCATGCACTGATCACGTGACTGATCATGCACTGATCACGTGGCTATCATGCACTGCTAACGTGGCTGATCATGCAATGTTCACGCAGCTACCATGTACTGGTCACGTGACTGATCATACACTGATGACGTAATTGATCATGCACTGATCATGTGGCTGATCATGCACTGAACATGTGGCTGATCATACACTGATCACGTGACTGATCAGGCACTGAGGACGTGACTGATCTTGCACTGATCATGTGGCTATCGTGCACTGATCACTTGGCTGGTCATACACTGATCACGTGCCTGGTCATGCACAGATAACATGACTGATCATGCACTGATCACGTGACTGATCATGCACTGATCACCTGGCTATCATGCACTACTCACGTGGCTGATCATGCAATGATTATGTAGCTACCATGTACCAGTCACGTGACTGATCATACACCCATCAGGTGACTGATCATGCACTGTTCACGTGGCTGATCATACACTGATCACCTCCCTGGTCATGCACAGATCACGTGACTAATCACGCACTGGTCACGTGACTGATCATGCACTGATCACGTGACTGATCATGCACTGATCACGTGGCTATCATGATCACTGCTAACGTGGCTGATCTGGCAATGTTCATGCAGCTATCATTCACTGATCACGTGACTGATCATGCACTGATGCACTCGATCATGCACTGATCATGTGGCTGATCATGCACTGATCATGTGGCTGATCATACACTGATCACGTGACTGATCATGCACTGATCACGTGACTGATCATGCACTGATCACGTGGCTATCATGCACTGATCACTTGGCTGGTCATACACTGATCACGTGCCTGGTCATGCACAGATTACATGGCTGATCATGCACTGATCACGTGACTGATCGCGCACTGATCACCTGGCTATGCACTGATCACGTGGCTGATCATGCAATGATCACGTGCTGGTCACGGACACGTGACTGATCATACACCCATCAGGTGACTGATCATGCACTGATCACGTAGCTGATCATGCACTGATCACGTGGTTATCATGCACTGATCACTTGGCTGGTCATACACTGATCACGTGCCTGGTCATGCACAGATAACATGACTGACCATGCACTGATCATGTGACTGGTAATGCACTGATCACCTGGCTATCATGCACTACTCACGTGGCTGATCATGCAATGATCATAGGCAACTACCATGTACCAGTTCACGTGACTGATCATACACCCATCAGATGACTGATCATGCACTGATCACGTGGCTATCATGCACTGTTCACGCGGCTGATCATACACTGATCACCTGCCTGGTCATGCAAAGATCACGTGACTAATCGCGAACTGATCAAGTAGCTATCATGCAATGATCACCTGGCTGATCATGCACTGATCACGTGGCTATCATGCAAT